>NC_087480.1:47387721-47657721 GCF_036417665.1 Passer domesticus
ACCTTACGTCTGATTAGTTAATGTAGTTTTGCTGATGAGTGGTAACCTCCTTAGCTGCAGTATTTGAATTTTTGATTTTGAGTCCAGCCCCCCCCCTTTTTTTTAAAATATAATTTGTTATTGTTGAATGGTTGCACTTAAAAAATACAAATGGAGATCAGTAGGCTGTTCCATGAGGGCTGGGTGTGTGTACAGCTAAGTACTTTGAGCCAGATTTTCAAAGGTATTTAAGAGTCTGAACTTTCAGAGAGATGTCTAAGAGGATCTTTGAGAGACTGTCTGCATGTTTAAGCAGCTAAATGACTTTAAATATCTTGGATTATTTTTGAAACGTTTAAGCAAGTGTTTAAGCAACTTCTTGAAACAGGGTTTTAGTAAGAGTGAAGATCTCTTAAAATCCTGCATAAGTACTATTTTTCTGGGGTAGGAGTTTTTAATGCAACTCCCAAACATGGATGATGTTTCTAAAAATAGCTTGTGTTTAATTTAAAAACTCTTTATAAACTGGCTTTTACTGCTTACTCCAGTAGATGTAACTCAAAGGAAAAAGAAACTACTTTCCAGTTAGAAATTCTATTTTAAGCTATTATCTCTCTTGACCCATAGACCTACGTATCTCTGACTTAACTCTGTGGCCTGTAGCTTGTCACAGAGAAGGATTCTGCTTTTGGCAGCTGTGCTCATTCAGCATGTTTGCTAACTTAGCAGGAAAGTGCTTCTGTATTTGCTTTGTCTTGGTTTCTGAGCAGTGACTTATTTACTGAAACATTTCTTTTTCTCTCTCTTTTTTTACTTATTGGAATTGATTGTGTGAGTGAAATTCAGGATGTTGTGACTGCAGGATTGTATGCTGTCAGTTTTTCTAGAAGGTTTTCTGTGCTTATAGGACCTTGAGTTTCACTCATTACTCTGACTAAAGTGAAGAATAACTGATAAAGGGAAACACACTTTATCAATAATCACAATAGAAATCTTTTTTGGTGCAGTCTTACTGGTAAAATCAGGGATTTTTAAAATATGTATATTTTTAAGATATGTTTAAATTAGTAGTTGCTTTTTTTTACAAAAAACCCTTGAGGCATGTGTAAAACTAGTGGCTACATAAAGCTGAAGAATCAGATGTCTGCTGGGCAAATTGACAGAACTCATTAATCTTAGACGCAGTGTACTATAGAGTCTGTCCTTTCATGCACCTGCCCATGCCTAAAGTAATTACATGATGGCACTATTAATACTGAAGAGCTTGAGTGGGAATAGGGTTATCTTCTCTTCCTAGTAATTGATTGCTAGCTGATTAGTGGACAACATTTCTCCTACAGTATAATTGCCTTTCTGCTATTGTAGCCTCTCTAACCTGGGGTTAGGCCATCTTACTGGTTTGGAGACCCTAACAATAGCTTCACAGCCCTCAAAGTAATGAACTGGAACTCAGTCACTGTGAATTCCCTAAACAGAAGATGACTAGTTAAATGTATTTCAATGATAGCATATTTTACAGCAATCAGACAACTGAAGATTTGTTGCCTTCCTTCCTGCCTTCTCTTTCAGTGAAGATATTTTCAAACCCTCTGATTCCTGTGTGGAAAAGCAGGCAGTTGATGTCTATTAAATCACATCTGTTGCTCATATGTTATTATCTAAAATGTATCAGAACTGAGTAATAAGTTTGTATATCCTTCTGTGACCCTATAGAAATAGAAATCTATATATTTTTCTTTAGAAGCAAACTGGTAATAAAGGAGCATATGAATTCTACAGTGGGATCTCAGTGATCTGCTGGTGTTTAAACATGATTATGTTCTCATATTTTGAAAGGTGATTCTGTGTTGTTTTTTTTTTTTTGAAAGCTGCTCAGTTAGGTCTGGCATAGGAAGTACCTTTTGCTATGGAGCTGCCTGGAGAGAGCAGATGATTCCCAGGGCCACACAGAGCTGCATCAGTTCTCCTGCCCTGTAACTGTTGGTGCCAGCTGCACTGGCTTGGGGATGCAGGGACCTGCTGAGCAACTACTTGGTGTGCAGGTTTATGAAGGTGGAGATGAAAGATTACACTGCAGGAGACGTGAAAATATGAATCTTAGGAGGAAGACATGAAGTAAATGATAATTTCTACCCCCCAGCTTTCTGATGACCTGAAAAATAGCTCCTACCTCGCATCACCATTGCATATTGCTATGTTTTTGTTTTCTGTAACTCTGCACTAACCCAGAGTTGTATAAATCTTTGAGCTTTCTTGCACTGGTACTGGACACAGATGGTGTGTAACAGCAGTGGTACAACAAAGAAATCTCTAATCTCAACCTTAATGCTGTGTCATACACTTCCTCACTTTATTATCAGTTCATTCTATGGTACACCCAAAAGGCTAATTTTATTAACATTTTCTGAAGACTTCTGATTGGTCCTGTTCAGTCCAAGTGCTTAGCTTAATCACTGAAGTGGGTGTCTACGTTTAAATTATGTAACCAGTTTCCTAGATCCCCAGTTCCAAAGGTATTTAGGGGCAGTTAATAATATTACTCAATATTATTTTCAGTATTCTGTCTATTCCTAAGAGAAAAGTGTGAGAGCACACAGTTGTCCACTCTTTGACATAACCTGTCTGGAAAGACATTTAGTTTTCTAACTTTTGTAAATTACCAGATACCCAAAATAATCATGGTTTTCCTAAGCAACAATACCAAACTGGTCAGAAATCTCAATGACTTCTGTCTTTCTTCATGTGCCATACCCTAAAATATAATATAGCTGAAATGATCAAGTATTTTGATCGATAATTTTGAAGTAGCCTGTGGCCTGGGGAAATGTCCATATTTGATATGGAAATCAAATCCCATGCCATCTGACTTTCATGAGTACTAATTTAGGTCTCGGACAAGCTTTTTGTCTGCCAGTGGATTTTTGCACCTGACTAGTGATTCTCAAAACTAACTTCTGTCAGATGTGTAGCAGATGTAGAGAACTGTAGAGGAAGTATTGAGTTTTGTGTGCACTTAACTGGTGACATGACTTATTAAAAATTCACTCTTCAGATCTAGAAAATGAGCCTCATGCAAACTGGAGCTGAGAGAAAGGCTCTCCTGTGCATGGTGTGTTTTTCCTTCATGGTATGACCAGCCTTCAAAAAGCTGAAGTCCATGTCTGTGTGTAGAGTCACCACACAAGCTCCCAAGCTCCTTTGCACTGCGTTGTTTAACAGCTGCATGCACTGCTTAGGTTCTACTAGGAGACACCACAGTTTACACTCTATGCCCTTACGCAGTATTCAGTTGAGTTGTCCTTTACACATTCATCTGGGATTACAAACTGAGCCTCTGTCATTCTCAGTGAGTTAGCATTGACATAAAAATGTCTAGCATACAAACTCATGCAAATTAGAGAATGTTTTAGCATTTACCAGAGCATGACACAGGGTATTAGGGATGGATATCAGAGAGTCTTGGGGTCATAATAGAAGTGTGTTGTCAGGAAAGCAGAAAAGCCTCCTCATTTTTTCTCCTCATTTCCTTTGTTTTCTGCAAACATAAACCAGTCTGTTCTTTGCACCATAAAATTTAAACCAAGAATCTTGAACTGCACAATTCCTTAAAGCAGTCTTATAGCTGTATAACTGTTAAAACATCATTTGTGGCTAGAAGGAGAAAAATCAGCCTTTCAGGAAATGCTAAAGGATTTTTAGAAAATATTAATCTAATATATGCATACACTTATTCCAAGTGAGCCTATATTATGTGTAAGAAATATTGAAAATGTTAAGGTTGCAAAATGAAGTCTTCAAGTCAGAAAATGCCACCCTTAAGGTTGCTCCTTGAAAAACATTTCCCTACTTTGTGGCAATGTTTCATGAACAGTCTTTAATTATTGGATCACATGCTGGTTTTTTTCCTACAGGACCACTGCCTTATTCACTGCACAGATGGGTTATGTTGTCTGAGTTCAGCATTTTAGCGTCATTGTTTCAGGGCCCTAACTTATCTAAGAAATACTCATATCCTGCTCTAATTAGGGAAAATTTAACTTCCACATAGGTTGATCTGGGCTGCTCACCACTGTCATGCAAAATGCTTCTCAAATGTTATGCATTAATTTTCTTGAAACCTCTAGAAGGTGAAAGTTGTATGTCCATTTGAGAAGGAAAGTTGAACTGCAGAATGATGGTTACAGACTTACCCAGGAATTGTGTTGCTCAGGACCTGATTTTTTTCAGGATGCTTATTGGAGTATGTGACAGTGTTTATGTTTACTGGTAGACTTCCTCTTGATTTTGCTCAGTATAGAAGCTTTTAACACTTCCAGAAGTTACAAATGAGACATTCAGAACACAAAGGGCATGTTCTTCTTTTCAGCCACTTGAGCTCTTAATGCAGTGTCAGATTACTACAGCTAGAAGATCCAGAGCAGATCCAGGTTAAGAGGACATTCCTGTGTAGTGAAGACTCTTTACTGCAAGTCTCTAAAGCTACCCATCACCTTCAATTGAACTTTGGCCCTTTTAAACAAAAATGAATCCCAAGAAAAAAACAGAAGAGATTAAAGGCATTTCACTACCCTTAGTGACTAAAATGCTTTATGATGACAAAATTAAAAAAAAAAAAAGGATCACAAAAAATATCACTGTGTCTCATAAGAAGCACTACTTCTTAACCCATTTTTTTGACAAGGTGACCTGAGAAAAATATGTTTCAGAACCTCTGAACTGATTAGTTTAACATTATGATGTAAGCAGGACCCAGCTTCAAGTCTGTGAGTTTGATTTCTTACCAATCCTATTCTTTACATTAAACAATCCATCTTCTTTTATAATATTTGTTTCCCAAATTCATACATTTACTCACTGAATCTACATCTAAGCTCCTTAAAGGAACTTTCAAGATCCTTTGGTAAAGGAGGAGTCAAATGAAGTTCTCAGTCATTCATCCTTCTCGAGTATGAGATAATATTTCTTTTTTGCTATGGATCAGAAGAATACATTTTTCTGAATGAAAAGAAATGAGAAGATGTACATTAGGAGCATACTTAATACTCTCCAGTGCTACTAGGCATTTGGTTTACACCCTGAAGCAGATGAGGACATTAGAATGTTAACAAAAGGGGGTTTGTACCAATCCTTTCCCATTGATCTCAATAGAGATCAAATTGGCATATCAATTTATACTCTCAGATTTCAGCATCAGGAACATTTCTTTAAATCAGCTACATAAACTTTTGCAGTCAGGGATGGTAACTGTTAAGGGTAGTATGTTGCCAAGATAGAATTAGGTATATGCTTTGTTAATGAAGAAAGATGTTTCTGTAGCCCTTTTGTATAGAAAATTTCAGCTCAAGCAGTTAAAGCTGACCATAGTTCCAAGGGAAATGTCTTGGAAAGTGCTGGGAAACTTTAACTACAGGTGACATTACTGGCTTCACCTGTAGTAAATATTCTCTGCAACTATTTAAGCAATATTGTCCTTCACGATCATGTTTCTTATGTCGAAGTTTTTGAATAGTGAGCCTGAAAATAACAAGTTGAGCTCATTAGTAGATTAAGTGTTGCAGTGAATCCATGTGTTCAGTGCTAGTTCTCATTCTCCAGTTTGATAGAGTTTCTTTTAGAAAGCAATTACATCTGATTGACGTGTTTTCATGTGCCTCTATCCTTGACTCCTTCTTACTAAACAATTCTAGATCAAGGACAGTGACTCTTCTACTGCCATTAACTGAAATCAGGATCCAGGAGAAAAAGTTAAATACCTTTTAAGATGCAACTTGAAACAAATTATAAAATATGTATAAAGAGGAATATATTTTGGTTTCATATACTGTAGTCGTTGAAAGTCAAGTAAAAAATAAAGTTTAAGGCATGGACATGAATTAAAATTAGGCAACAAATTCTCTATTTCTACTTCAGATAAAAATGAAGTAGAGGGCCAAATCCTATCACTAAATGTGCATATAGTTTTCCATATATTTTTCAATTTATAATTAACTTAAAATGATGTAATTTAGTGAAGTTTTATACTAATAATGCTGCTATATATCCTGAAATAAGTAAAAAAAAATTTTTTTAATGAAATGTTTTACCATAGAAAGAAAAAGCATACTTGAAGATACCAAGTGTTCTTGCCCACTGGATTTTGCTTCTTATGGAAAAAAAACTTAATTTGAAAAGGATTAAAGGCTTAAAAAATTAAACCAACAAAAATAATTCCTTCCTTACTAAATCTACTATAGCTGAATGTTTGCTTTAGTTTTAATTTGGCTATTCTGTATCTTGTACTGGTTTTTGAGGCTTTTCCCCCCAAATTTAAAATTTCATTTATAGGTAAAAATGAAACAGAAATTTGTTTTTCCTGTTCCTTTGCATGCACTTATGAACTGTTAGCAAAATTAGTTTGTTGAGCTTGTGTTTTAACGAAGCCGAAAGGATCAAGATTGCCCAATAAAGAGTTTTTTGCCTGAACACAGCAAGTAAATTCAAGAAAAACTACAATTGCTCTCCTTTCATAAATCAATGGAGGGTTTTTTTTTTTCTTTGTTTGTTTGTTTGTTTTGTTTTGTTTTTTCCTGATACCTGTCTTGGGAAACTGCTTCACAATTTGTTTTACTTAGATGAGCTATCGTAAGTAAGTTGTCATGCTATGGCTTTTGATGATATTCTGCCTGGCCAGGGACTAGATTTTTTTTTAATTTGAGGGCATTTTTTTTTAAATTTGAGTGCAGCAAAGAACACTTGGCTGTGTTTTGGATCACATTTTCACCTATCTGCTATAAATTTGCAAAGCCCCCACTTTGTTTTGTGAATCTGTTTCACTGGCTAACATATCCAGGACTTCTCTCTTCTCAGACCTTTTTGACTACTGGGTTATCCTGTTTGGCTGTAATAGCCAGTCAGCAGTGGCTTACAGATTTTATTTATGGTGGTTGGTGTACATAATTTTCTTTCCTGCCTTGCACTAATTCACTGCTGAATGCAAATTCTTAGCACTGATATTGTGGTGGGAGGTTTGGGATTGTGATCAACTTATCAACATCTTCTTCAGGGGAAATGCAGCTCTACCAGGGAAGTGCAGATGAAAAATGGGGTGATAAATAGCATGGAAAAATAACCAGAAACACTTGTTGTTCTTGCTGTTGGTCCATATTCTATTGCAAGCAAAGCTCTGGTCTGTAACTGTGTCTGGAACATGTGAATGCAGATCCCTGCACTGTTTCATTTGCCTATGTCTAATGAAGTGTTTTAGAATTGGCTTCAAATCTGGAGGCATGTAAGGCACTTGAACTGTGGATGGTATAGATAGTCAAGGTCATGTGGCTGGAGTGGGTATTGACTAAATTATTGTACTTGATGTCTGTCTTGCCCTGAGGATTTCGGTTCTTAAAACGGATTATTTATCCCTTTGATGTTTTATATATGTACTTAAGACTGTGTAAGAATGTAGCATAAATATAATGTATTGGGTTTGTCAAAACTAGAATTTTCAGGTAATATCATGCAAAGCAATAATGGCCCTGTTAGTCATTTGATGTTTCCCATGGAATTATCCTGCATTTTAAATTGTAGAAGCCCAATGTGGTTACACATATGCATTTTTCTTTAATCTAGGGCACTCCCATTTATTTCAGAAGCCTTTTACTTTCTTCTCCCTGCTATTGCTCACACTCTGCCACTCAGTTAAGTGCTATGCTGTTGTGGTGTTAGCTAGAGTATGCCAGATGTAGTTTTCTTTTTGACAACAAAAGTCCAGATGACACAACTTTTTTTGTTTCTATGCATTTTTTGCCTGAAAACTTACCAGAATAGGATTAGTTCTCTCTTGCCAAATTAGCAGTTTAGTACAGTAATTAGCAAGTTCTGCCAAAATATCTGTTCCAGCAAGGAATTGCATTTGGGAGATCTTCTATTTTTTCCCTTTAGCACTGACCACAGAACTTAATTAACTTTCCTTTCCATCATAAATTCCAGTGAAGGCAATGACCACTGTGTCTTCCCCCACTCCTACATGTTCATTTATGATAAATTGTCCCATTCTCAGCCAATCTGGAGGCAGGTGCCTGTGTGAATCTCAGGGGTTACACATACTGTACTATCCACAGGGCTGATTAATAATGAGGTTTTCACTGAACCCCCTTCTTTATTCTGTGTTCATGCTTCAGTGAAATAGGGAGAAGTTTATGGTAGAATGAGAGCTTTCCTCCCTCCCAATCATACTTCTCATTTGAACTAATGTCTTTGGAACTAATTTGCATGCGCATGCTGCAGGGTACCTGCACTTAACCCCTTGACCCACACATCCATTCTTGTGGTGTTTTATAAATCCAACCTTTGCCCCCTTCCTTTTCCTCAGTAACTCCTATGTTTGTATACCTTTGCTTCAGTGTGTTTGGTTACCTGCATTTCCCCTTCCATTCTTGTCAACTTGCCGTATCTAGTCAGCTCTAGGTGCTATTGCCCAAAATTTTGTGTAAAGGGTCTCTATTTTGTTTATAACTTTGCCATTGAGGTTTTTTACCCATAAAAATCACTAAAAGTTGTGACCAATTTTTTTAAACTTCATCAGACACCTTTTAGGAGACTGCCTATATCTTAAGACACACATTTATAAGTGCTGTCAGCAACGAAGATTTAATCCCAGAGCAATGAAACACAAGCTATTATGTGTCCGTGGGAATAGATGCTGCAGTGCACGTTGTGCTGAATTTGCTAGGCTACAATGTTGCAAAGCTGTGGTGCTGTGCAGATGCACTAGCCTGTGTGTGAACTGTAAACTAGAAGGACACTAACTCAGGCAAGTGCTGTCATGCAGTATTTGCTTCTGGGTCATGGTCTAGCTCACTTCAAAGTCTCTGCACCACACTCCTTGGATGTGAGAGTCTGTCCAGTGGATCAGATGATTTTGCATCTGAAGTGTAGACAAGGCCCAAGTTACTTTGGAAATGAAAATTTGCTTTTTTTCCCCAAGTCTGTTCATTAGGCATTTCTGAAAGCATCAGTTCTTCTTTATAAGGAACTTATTCCAGACCTCTGGTAATCTCTTTTTAATTTTTTAAATTATTTTATTTTCATTTTTTTGATTTTTGCTTTTGCTTTACTGTTTTGGAGCTCTGATTACTAAACTAGAACTAGAAATTAAGGATTGGAAGGGTGCTTTTAAACTAGGTTCTTAATTCTTTCCCTGTCTTAATATAGCATTGTATATTTGTTTGCTTTTGGTTTTCTTTAAAAATGTTGTGGATTCTGAACAGACAATTTCATTGCACTGCTAGGAAAAATGATTTTGTTTCTTTTATGGTGGCAACCCTTTGGTCCCCAAGTTGTGTGTGAATATAGGAAACACAATGTTCATTTGATGGAATTCCCTAGTGCTTGTTGGATTTTTAGTAGCTGATGACCAGGGAAAAGATTTTGGCCATGATTGACTCCTGGTTATTCCATTGTTCCCTGGTTATTTCCAGCACTAGAGAATTTGATCTATTCATTCAGTGTCAAACATGCTGCAGGCCTGACTGGTTTTGATATACTGCTTCATCACACTTTGTCTTTTACTTCTATGTCTTGTCTCCAGGACCTTTACATATTTTAGTTCTATTCACAAACTATCGATTTTTAAGTAATTTTCTTATTTCCTGTTCAAGGAAATTCTTTTTCTGACAGCTTTCTTTTTGCTTATTCCCTTTTTTCTGTTTCTGTCCCCACCACTCGCATGGACAGGAAAATACCCAGGAAGGATAACAGATAAGGCAGTGCGAACATCCATGTAGTCATTGTTGTTCTTGTTTCAAAACCAAAGCAATCCATGACAAAATCAAGCTCACATGTCTTGTCACCTGATTGACAATGAATATTTTAATTACCAAGAGGTTCCAGAAGCGGCAGGGGGCGGGAAAGCCAACTTGAAAGAATAAACTTTGTTATCTCTTCCTGCTGGATGTGTCTTCATCATATAAAGCTGTCAATTTGGCTTTCCCTCTTGAAAATATCCTCATGAAATGACTTGATAACTAGTGGGGAGTTAAGCTGAAGTAGTATTTAACTACAGTTCATGATTCATTTTGCTAGGCAGACTATCACTAGTGAGAAGTGTGGTGTTTCAACTCCCTGCATTTTTCACTTATTATCCAGGTCTAACTGCAGTTTTGTTGTTATCTTGCATTCAAAATAAAAGCAGGACGTAGAAAAAAGTAGCTGTCATGCTGAGTCCAAACATCATCAAACAAAAGGCTTCTTCATCTTTAGAGGTTTCTCTCTGATCTTCAGATCAGCCCTTAAAAAAGCGTAACAACAATTAATGCCAGGGGGCTTTCTGCATTACTTTTGATAAGGACACTCTAAAGCAAGAAGAGTTATGGTAGGTGGTGTTGGTGTTGTTTCCTTGTTGAAAACAGTCATATTCACATGCCTTCAAAATGAGAGTAAGTGAATGAAGGGACCATAGCTTGTTAAAAAGATACTGGATATTTTTAAGATGCTTCATGATGCTAAATCATAGTGGCATAGCAAGAGCACTCTCTACCTAGGAGAGGTGCTTTTTGCCTGTTGAAGAACTTTCCAAAGGATGAAGGAATCTTATTATATTCTCAGATATTATTTATAAAATATTTGAGTGCAGTATCAAGCACCAATATTCTGTTAGGAACTGGTGGTTACAGCCTGAAATTTTAACAACAATCAGTATGTGGTATAATTTTAATTGCATGTAAAGTATCCTATTTGGTTTTACACTTGAAAAGCCAAGGACTAATTATTTCTATTTGGATATTATATCCATTTGGGTATTATAGTAACAAGGTTACTTTTCTTCTTAACAATTTCTTTACCTGATGTAGAATATCTTTAAATGAGGATACAAAGTTAATGTTAGGAACTAAAGTAGCAAGGAACTTGGTTTTGCAATTCAGAGTAAAATTTGTTCGCATGAGTCCCAAGTTGTATAAAATGCTAATACATGAGGTTTTAATTAGAAGTGTTTTGTTAAAACACCTTGAAATGTGAACACAATAGTGAAATCTTTACTGTATTGGGTTCAGAGCTGTTTAGATGTTGACAGAATCTTTAAAAAGTAACACAATTTATAGCTTTATGTTAAGGTTACCCATTCAGTAATACTGAGAGTTGATTAAAGCTGCTGTATCTGAGAGCTGCCATACATTTAGGATAAACATCAGAAGCCATAGACCCCTAAAAATATAAGCTAGGGCTAGACTAGGCCCGGAGCTGACCTTTGTGAAGAAAGGACTTCCATTGTGCAACAGATACAAAACCAGAAACTGGGAAATACATCCTTGTGGAGGAGGAGGACGAGAATATTTGAGTGCCACAGATGAAAGAAAGAGCAGACAGAGCCAGTATGGCAGAGGGAGGATGAGCAGGAAATGAAAACAATATGAAAGGTAGGAGGGAGCCCTTCAGCACTGGCTAGAGAAAAGCAACACACACTGCACTGAGCATCTGCTGTTTTCCCACTGTGTTCAGGGGAACAGGACATATATATTTTTGAAAATAAATAGCTTTGCATCAAAGAAATATCTGTCTCTGTCATCAACTTCTCCATGTAAAAGGAAAAAGAATATTTAAGACACTGAATATTTGCTACTGCTCTGATCAAAACACACCATTATTTATCTCTCTTTGCCTGTTTCAAGGAACATATGAGGCTGTTGAGGCCACCTGCTGAGGGCCTTATGGAAAATTTTACTAGATATTTAAGCTCCTGAAGATGTAGAGGCACCTAATGGAGTTTTTAAAAACAGCCAGGATTCTAATGCTCTTCACAGACAATGACAATTAGCTTCCCAGGTGTTTTAGAGAGATCCTATTAAAGGTCCCCTAGATCTTTCAGTACTGTGGAAATCTTGCGGCTGGTCTCTAGTGCTGACAGATATATTGGTCTGTTCTCTCTATTGCTTGTTCATTCCAGGTGAGAAGAGAAACAGGCAATGTATTTGTGAAAAAATCAAAGAGGGCTTTAATTGGAATCTTAACTATTAAATGGCTTTCTTAGTTTTTGCAGTTCGCTGGGATCTTAACAGTAAAAACCAAAAATCCCATCCACTCAACTCCAAGAGTGTTGTGATACCGGCTACTTGGGAAGGACATAATGATATACTTGTAAACAGTTTTTCAGTGTACTGAAGCCCTACCATCATTAACACATCAACGTGGCAGAGTCTGTTTGAAATGTTCATTTGACTTTCTTCTTCTTACTTTCCAAAATTTCCTGTTTTGTGCAGAAGACTCTTTAAGTTACAGGAGTTGTGTTTGACTTTTTTATTTTCTGTATGCAGCCACATCTTTGCTATGAATTAAGACAACTTAGAAATGGAAAATATTTATTCTTAGGATAAGTGCACAGTATTATCCCAAGCAGAATTGTGGAATGTAGTTCTTAAAATGATTCATATGATTTACCCCAGACATCCTGTAGAAGTAAGTAATACTCAGTATTCAAGAGAGAAAAATACTGCAGTATGGCCATTGGATGAAGGCTTATCATCTTTTCAGGAATTCTTGAGTGTTGGCTTGCTCATGGAAAGATGTAAGTCTCATCATGCTTACTTTTAATTGGAAGAATGCAGAGTATTTTGTTTTTTCCTAAAATATTTTAATTAAGTCTGCTTTCTGCATAGCTGTGACATCTCAGTAGTTCTGAACAGGAAAAATTGCTGAAGTTATTTTCTGTGTTAATTTCAGTGGCTGCTGTTTGCTATTTTGATTATATTGCCAAATTTTGAAGGTCACCCTCTCCTTAGCAGTCCCATCAGAACAAAGTGCTAATGCTGACTTTTTTCCCAGACAATGCAGAGCTTTAACTAGCACACAAGAGGAGTCCATCAAAACTTTATCCTCCACTGAGTATTATTGCACTTGTAAAGATAATATTAATACACATTTCTAATGCTCTATGGATCATTATCTGGCAGTGGACCAATAATTGGGTATAAAACATTAACAACTAAAAAGGAATACTGATTCCTTTGGGCTTACAATTGTTGTTCATTACAAATTGCTACCAAAACAGGCCTGAGCTGATTCATAGAGAATTAAGTAGATTTGGTTTTGTAATGTTTTCAGGTTTCTGAATAAATTATGGATGCATCTTGACTGTTAGAAGGAGCCACTGACATTATGAAACGGTAATGAACAGATCTGCAAGAGAAAAACAGCCTCAGCTGATCATCCTGTTCAAAACCTATTAAGGGCTGATGAAATGAGGAGGTTTTTTCCTTCCATATATAGATGTGCAACAAGTCATAAGTTGTGGACTTTAATAATATATTTTCTTCACAAGCAATAACACAGCAATTAGGAAGTGCTCACTGAGGTAGAAATAATGGTAACTGCTGCACAGATTAGCATTGCTAAAGGGAGCTCAGACATACAGTAAAACAACATATTCCAGGTTCCTGTTGGTGTGTAATTTCTACTTTATTTACTTATCATCTCAGTTAAAGAGGACTCCTGGCAGTAATGAGGCTACATAAATGCACATATAATACTGTAAGATGTTACAAATGATATAAGAGATAAATCTAATGATTACCTATTATAATGACAGTGCAGTCACTGGGTAAATTGTACAGTTCTGAGAATTCCATGACTGCCAAAAATGCCACTATGCAGTGTATTATTTCTGAGCTTTTATTTCTCCATGACTGTTTTGTAGGAGATCTATAACTCACTTGGAAGGGAGCTGCTAAACACAATGGCTCACAAATCTTCATCTAGGGCAGCAATACTTACAAGTACTGTGGTAAGTATGAAGATAGCAATCCTGAAAATGTTGAGGGATTTTCTTGCTGGAAATTCACAGTATTTGTTACCACTGTGGTAAAAAAAGATAACATGACTGCCAAAATGAATCTCTTATACTGTAACTGCCTTAAAAATAAGCATGCAAAAATTGCCACATTCTGCAAGTTCTGTCAAAAAAAGTAAGTTCAAGTCCATCAGTGCTAACTCAGGGAAATGGATATTCATATCTCTGAACCCCAGCAGTGTTTTAATCTTTAAAATCTGCAAGGTCTCTGATGCTTCAGATGTAGAGCATTAAAAAAATTGTCAAACAGAGTTTAGTCATAGATTAAGCATAGAACACTGAGAATATGTGCTTACAGTAAAACATTTGTGAAATAGCAAATGTTAATTAAAATAAATTATGATTAAAAAGTACTTCAGAATTGTCAATTTTTTTTCTTTTTATGCTGGATGATAGTGCATGAATCCTACCCTCTCCTCCTGTGAATGCATTTGTAGGATTATAGGCAACATAGGAATTCTGTTACTGAGTGGTATGGAGATATTAGAGGCATTCTGTGCTGAGTAAGTTATGGTATTTGTGTAAGTGAAATACATGAAAGAGAGCCAAAACTAAGATTTAATAAACAAGTGACTAAAGCTGTTAAATGTTCTCTGTAACAGCTGAACATTTCATATTTAAAATCTAAGTGCTTACTAATTTAGGAAACTAAGTATGAATTTACTAACTGTAACCATGTTGTATTGTGAAATATTTGCCTTAAAGAAGGCATAGTGATTTGTGGTGGTGGTTGTTATTATTTCCATTGTTATTATTTATGAGAGAACAAAGAGGACAGTAATTGGAAGATGGTAGTAAGGTGTAAACTAGAAGTGAGTGTAGATTCCATGGAGATTTTTGAGTAAACCCTTGAAATGAGTAGCAGAGAGGATGGATGTGATGTGTTCAAGCTTTCTGCTTTATGTAATAACTGTGCAGTGCTTGAAACCACAGCTGGAATGGAAGAGTGCCAGCAGGGTAGCAGTCTTCTAGTCTATGAGAGGATATGAATGGGGAAGATTAGACATTTGACTTTTATGATTGGTAGTTTACACACTTGATGGAAAAGGAAGGGAATGGAAGCTACGAGAAATTATAGCAACTAGCCTCTTGGAGCTAAAGAAGGAGATGAAGGCACTCTTTTTTATTAAGGGAAAGTGTTCATATTATCTCCTTATTTGTCTGACAATGAGTTCTTTCCTACTCTCCTTATCCAGTTCTGGAAGGTCTAGACTGGGTTCTAGCTTTTTTCCTTCTCTGTGAATACTTTTGCAATGAAGGACACAAAAATAACATCTTTCTTGGAGATCTCTTGCAACAACTCTAGTCTTTAAAAGAGAAATTTGAATTGAATGAAGGCAGCAAGGTTCACAAGAACAATTTTTAAATAATAAACAATTGAGTAAAATGTCTGAATTTTGTCTGATAAAGGTGTCTATATTCAATTACTGCATTAAGAAATTAGTATATGTATTGTTAAAGGGTACAACCCAAAGTGAGTGAACTGCTGTTTTAGGTGCTGTATTTGCTTGTTTGACAGAAATGGCACACTCCTGCTTTCATTTTACCAATCCCAGTACTTTGAAACTCACTTCAAACTGGTCAAAAATCATCAAGGGAAACACAGACAGGTTATATGGCTGCATCAGCCTGTTTTCCTTGGGAGCCTCTATTTCTGTTTGCATGACACAGACCTGCATACATTTTTTTACTGAAATGCCCATTTCAAAGGTTCTTTCCTTGGCCCAGGATTTAATTACTGCTGTAAAAAATGCAGGAACCCCATCTTCCTAACCAGTCACTTTTGTGGTATCTTAAGTGTCCCTATAAGTTTATATCAATGTCAAGAACAGTGAGCCAATTTTTATATGACAGACAGAAACTCTTCTAGCAACTCTTGGTGATTGAAAATGTCTTAAACTAATAGGCATAGAAGACTCCCTTGTTGCTTCCCTGCAGTGACAGTCATGTGATTGCCAGTTTCTGTCTGAAGCAAAGAAGATGCTGCCCTCACTCCCACACCAAATTTTGGCTGGTTTGTGAGGTATAAACTGATTCCCCTTCATGTGTATATATCTGGTGGTGTGGAACTATACTATCAAGAAATGTATGTTTCCAATATGGTGTGACAATTTATCAGTACTTTAAGCTATAGATTACACTGGTGTACTGTGCCTGACTCCATCTCCCTGTGCTAAATCATGTCAGAATCTGAAAATCACTGTTCCATAAAATAGAATAGAGGAAGCCAAAATATAAGGGCACATATGTGTGTGCATCTATATAGCAAAAAATTATAAGTAATTTGGAGACTGTTAACAATCTCATCCAAATCTCCTGGGAATAAGTCTTTTTGTCTGCCTAGAGTTCCAAGGGAAATGGCAGGAGCCCAGTCACTTGTGCCATTTATGGCCAGACCAGAAAAAACACCTCCCATTTTAGAGCAGGAGGTGCTCCTGCTCTAGCAGAGCAATGTTATTAATGACCATTAAGTCTTCTGCATCTATAAGATACATTTTGCTCAACACAGATATGCCTCAGTTTGTAAGATCACTATTCACTTTCCAGTGTCCCTTATTAGTTTTTGAATCAATGCCATAAGATGCAAGAGGCAATAAATGCATTAGTATAAGTAGTCCTTTTTTAAAAGTTTAGGAATTAGAAATAACTCACATTGTATAAATCATATGGCATAATTATTGCATTTAAATGTTACATTACACTTATGTTTACATTAATTCTTAATAGGTCTGATTTTTTTCCTTCTGAAAACATAATTGGAAACTGTATTTTCCCTCTTATTCTAATTAAAATATTTTAATAAATGTTTATTTAGATACTATGTCATGGAAGGTTGCAGCCTTGGCTGCCTAATGTAATGTAAAAATCAATTAGATGCAGAAAAATATCTGAGTTTAATTTACAAAGACTAGATATCTGCCTGATCACTGCTGTGTAGCAATATCCATAACGTTTTATATATTAAAATAGTAATGATTAGTATTAATCTTGGACATGCTGAAGTATTTACCTATTCATATATTCAAAGGTAATTTGTTTCCTTGACTGCAGCTTTTGAGTTGCCATATTGTATAATTTCTTTACCAAAATGTCTTCTACAGTGGTTTGAAAGCAATTTCTAGCATCATATACTCGAGGTTTATTTGTCTCATGCGGAGATCAGCGTGCAAACATTGCTGCATATGTAATTCTTGGAACTAATTGCATGCATGCAAAACAATGCAAAGATTTTAACATTGTACAGCAATTAATATCTCTGCTAGTGTAAGTATGTTTCCTTCTCCCCATCCTCTCTTCCTCCATGCCCCCCCCACTCCCAACCATAAATCATTTCCAACCTGTCAGAATGGATCTGTGCTGGCAAGGAAACAAGGGTAATGTTTCAATTTTCTCCATCTGGTAAGATATTTTGTGTTAGTTTTTCTCCTTCTCTGTACTCATTGAATTTGCATGAAGAACTATGTATTGTAGACTAATAAGATTTCCTGAAATAGAGTGGAGGAAGCATGACCCGTCTGCCACTAGATCCGAGGTTGTGTGAGATAGAGTAAATTCTGTCATGTTAATGCTACTGAGAAGCTGAGGGCCAGACTGGCTTCCTGCACCTCTGATGCAAAGGGAGGGATGCTGGCATACTGGGAGAGGGACTGGGATTGTGACTGCAGGCCTGTGAGTCACTGTATTCTAAGCACATCATTCCATTTTTCTTAGTTTACAAAATCCATTAAAAATTCCTTCTAAGCAAGTGTTTCTCTGTTTTCCTAAATATCAGTAATTTCAGTCTTTAGCGTCTATACTCCTTTTGAGGATTAAACTGCAAGCTTGATGGTTTACACAAACCTCATTTATTTTAGGTATATTGTTAATTAGTTTAAAAAAATAATTTTATATGGAAAAATCAATATCCTCTCAGAATACCTGATCCTATGTTGATGACAGACTTTGTGAACAGATCTCTGTATTGCTGGGGATTCTCCATTACATACTAGCTCACAGATCAGGAACAATTTTGCCATAACCATTAAAAATAAAAACTAATTTTTACTTGCACAGAGAGAAAATTTTGGGTCTTTTTGAAGGACCACATCCTGTACTTGTAGGATCCATAGACAAAATTAAAAATAAAATAAAATAGTGAATGCTTTTTGAACAGCTCAAGGTCCAGACCTTGAACCGTAGCAATCCTTGGAGGAGTGGTAGAGCAAGGCATAGGTAGCAAAGGTGGATTTGGCAATGAAGCTGTGATTAGTGCTACTACACCAACTCCAGGCCAAAACTACTTTCCTGGAAATCTGATTCATGTCCAAAGTGGAAGAATTCCTCCCTCTTCTTGCCCTTGTTCTGTACTGTGTAGCACACAGCATTTATCTGAGGAATTAGCCAATTTGCTGCACTTGTCAATACAAGTATTCAATATTGAGTTGAAATTAAGAAATTATATTAAAATTATTTTGTATATATTAAACACCTCACTTATCTTTCATTTATTTTTGGTTTACCTTTGGTTGCTTTATCTGTCTTGGCTATATTCAGTTAATATTTTCAAGTTTTACTTCATGTTTGAGAAATCGAGACACTTGTTTTCATGGAAGCTCAGATTCACATTTATCCTTGTGATTTCAACAGCTAGGACATTAAGAAAAATAGCAAATATCACAAGATTCATAGGAAAATAATGAGAGTTGGCAACACTATCAATTTCCTCTAAGCATACTTCCATTATAGTTAGGGCACTGGACATACTTATTTGTTATTGCAAGGCTTCCTCTATTTGGAAAGAGCAGAGAGCCACGATCTGGAAGAGAATAAAGCCCAAGCAGAAGCAGATGTAAATTCTCTGTGAAAGAGCAGAGAGACAGTGTGCATGTGCATGCATGCCTCTGTCTCCACGAGTACTCAGCACTGAGCACTGAGAACAAAATGCTGTTTGACTTAACAAGTAGGGAGAGTACTCAAATGTAGAGGCACAAAAATGTCCATGCAATTTCACAGCTAAATACACCACAATTATAATCTAATGCAATAACAATTTTAAGGGTCATTTCATAGCAAGAGATAAGATATCTTTTGAGTGGTAGAAAGCTCCCACCCAGCCATCACCTAAACAATAGTTACGGTTCCCTGGGAGGCGAAACATTTGGACCAAATTGCTGATGCAGAGACAAAATACCTTTTCAAGTGTTTCCTTGATGTACCTGAAGTTCTCAGAAGAACTTGCACATCCCCATACATACCTGGGGACTCAAATTCAACATCCTTATCAAAAGAAAGTTAACCCTTCCTTATCTGTGGGTTTGATGTCTAAATCTTCTCTTTTTTAAAGGTTAGTTATTGCTGTTGGGTTTTGTTTAGTCTTTTAGCCACTCCATGTGTCTGGAAGGAAACTACATGTGTCCTGAGACATATAGTTGTAGAATTATTGATATATAAAGGCTAAATTTACTTTTTAATTAAGTCTAGGTATATGGCAAATAGTGCTCTATGCTTGAAACATAAAGACTTTGGGTAAGATACTAACTAAAGACAAAAGTAACAGGAACGTTCCTTTTATCCTGTAACTTCAGTCTCAGCTTTTTCCTTTTTATGTGTTCCCAAAGTCTGTCTAAGTCTTGTGATGATGTTCATTTCAGCCCCTTGTTTTGCTCTGTAGTCCAGCAGTGACTGGGAGCACTTCAGAGACAGCACACTTTCAGGTGTCACATTACAGCATCTCCTCTGGCTGATAAAAGAGAAGTATTAACAAGCTCCAAAAAAGCCTCATATTCAGTACTTTCACCGCTGCAATGCTGTTCATTAACATGTTAGTAAGCATCAATAGATGCCTCCAAAAGAGACCAAAAGCAGCCAAAATAGAGCTGCTTCTTCCAAGCACAAGCAATGGTATTGAAATACTAGATTTGAAAGGAGAGCTCCATTCTGTTTCATGGGTCTTTCAAAACAACGATATAAGTCATCATTATTAAATCAAAAAGGCACCCTCTGTGCCTGCCAGCCTTTATGTCTGCCAATCAGATTTCTGGAGTGCTGTGCTTTCTCTTATGAAGGTAAAATGTGTTACGAAGGGTTGAGGAAGGCAGAAAGAAGGTGAAAAAATTATTGAGCTGATAAAAATATTAGCCAGGAATTGTTAAAAAATGTTTGTGAAGCATTTCACCAAATTTTCAAAATTATATGTTCCAAGTTCTGCTGGACTATAGCTCTCATTTTCTGTTTATCCAAAGTATATATATATATTTTAATTCAATATTTCATTTTCCACACAGAATGTTCACTGGCTTCTCAAAAGGAAAAATAAAATAGAAAGAGAGGAGTTGTAAGAAATATTATGTAAAACAACACGTGTGCCTGTGAGTAAAAGGGGAAATGTGATGAAAAAACATGTCTGTTTAAATCATTAAGGAATTATAAGCAAATAATTGTATTAATTAAAAAAGTGTCTTCCAGAGTAATAGAAAGCACAAGTTTGCTTATCAGGAGTGTAACTACTTACATTTCTAAATGCATGATGACAGTGAAAGAAACTGAGATTTACAGGGCATCTGTATATGTGTAGTGCAATAGATATTGCTGTTTGCTCAGGTAAAGCATTGAAATAGCCAGACCCTGAGGTGCTGGTTCATCTGTGGTGCTTGTAATGTAGGTGGGTCCCAACACTGTTCCTTTCAAATGGGGTTTTGTTAGATGTTTCACACCATAGAAGCCAATAAGACTGAAACACATTAGCGTGATCATATTTCAAAAATCAGAATTTTCTGAGCTTGAAGGGACCCAGAAGGATCATCAAGTCTAACTCTGTCTAACTCATACAGAGATCAAACTTTGGCATTATTAGCACCACGTTCTAACCAGCTGAGCTAATCTCAGTTGTATACTGGGTTTGGACTTAGTAGTGTTTGACTGATGCATTTATGAAGGCAAGATCCCAAATTCTTGCTTTTTTTAGAAAGTTATTCAGATTTTGAGATTGCAATTGAGG
Organism: Passer domesticus; assembly: GCF_036417665.1. NCBI lineage: Eukaryota > Metazoa > Chordata > Aves > Passeriformes > Passeridae > Passer > Passer domesticus. The sequence continues at coordinate 47,408,493 of NC_087480.1, forward strand.
TAAGTACTTACTAAATGTTATAATTCCTAGCCAGTTTTATTCTTCATCTACTGTGCAATGAGATTAAATTCCCAGGCAGATGTACAAACCCAAACCCAAAACACTGGCATGCCTGGGAGGGAGTGATGGCTGAATGTTACAGTCAGGACTATTCAAAGTACATTGGTTTCTGAATGCTGCACAAATGCAGAAGTACAGCTGACAAGTTCAGGGCCAAATGATGGTCTCAGCTGTTCTATCACTCCCAAAAGCGGAAGTTGATTTTACCTTCCCAGACATCCTCCGAATTACGATTTCTGGCCCCCTCCTGCCACAGGTAAAACTCCTTGCTAAGTGTGATTCTGTGGGTGGATCCTTTCCTCTCCACTTTGTTTGCTGGGTCAGTTTTCCCCTGTTTTGCCTCGCTGAAAGAGCCCAGGTCTAGAAGGACCCAGAGTCGGGAGTGTGTGGTGAGGAGCACACAGTTGTGAGCGGATGGCAGAGTTGAGCTTTTCCTTTTCCAACAGCAGTAACCAGTGGGATCAGCTCATTGTCTTGTACATAGCTTCACCCAAAGCAGCAGATTCACTTGACAATGTTCAGTTGTGGTGGCTTTGTTTAAACATGCTCATAAGTGATGCAGATATAATTACTTTTCCCAACAGAGATTAGCACATTGGAGATTGATGTATGATCTAATGAAGGGGGATAGTAAAGTAACTTTGTGTTATCTGTGATCAAGAATGAGAATGCTCTTTTTTTTCACAGGCATTTTTTTGAGCAAGCTGATTTGTGAAAGCTTTTAATTGTTTTTCACTTTCATGAGTGATAATTATCAACCAAATAACAACCTGCTCAAAAAGAGATGCTTTATTAAAAACACGTGAAAGCTAGTGCCTAAAGTAAATGGTAAATTTCATTTTGAGAAAATGCCATATCTGGGCAACTAGAACTTAGTCTCATGCACTGTTATCTAGATAATTCACTGGACAAATTCCTCATTTAACATATTTCAGCTTGAAGTACTCAGTACTCAGACTGGACCGTCGGCACCTCTAAATTGGTTTATAATGCAAAAGCCAGTGGAAGGAATTCTACTAAAGGAACAGTTATAAGAAAATACCAGAAAACCATAATAGATCTAATTATACTCTGAAACAGCAGGTTTTTTTATAGTTTTGTTTTGTGCTTTAAACTTTGTTATCACATCTTGGAATCATATTCAGAGTATTTTAAATTTAATTTCTTCAGTCAAAAATCAAGACAGCGTTGTTTATTGTGTGGATTATGTTCATATGTTCATATTTACTGAAGAATTAACTAGCACTGAGGTTTAATTATTGTTTTTTATCCGTGCAATGAGATGTTTCATACATTGCCTTCTGACCACTGCCCAGCTGCAAACCATATCCACTTTTGTAGGATTGGTCTATGGCACAGAAACTCAGGAGGGATAAAGCAGATTTCAGAATTCTCCCCAGTAGAGTTGCAGTTCTGGGGTGTAGAACAGCTTGTATAATTAAACACCCAACATGAAGTGGCCACATTTTTGGCTTGTCCAGGAGAGAAGAGCAGGAGCAAGTTCCTTTAGTGCTTTTTCCAGCTTCAATCAGAGGTTCATTGACTGTGCTGCTGGGCTTGGGAAGAGAGGTCAGGCACGTGCTTCATCCTGTTACACCAGCACGGGTCTTTTCTATGTTGTAGCCATGTAAACAAAGATGTTTTAGTTCTTCCAAAATTATGGACTTTTGTATTGAAGAAAATAGTCATATGAGATTATAAATTCAGCCGCTGGCTCTTAGTTGATATAATGTTTGAAATAGTCCTGTCCATAATAAGGACATTTGTTTTGTCTTCATTAAGCTGACTGCCATTTTTCATCCCAGCATAATGTAAAGTCTGCTATGTATGGGATTTCTGTAAACAAAACAGTGCTTACTTTTAAGAACTCTCAATAAACAACTATCAAACTCTTTAACAAGATGTTTTAAACTTCAGAAAAGTTTGACTTTTACATTTCCCAGATGCTTTCATTGATTGTTGCTCTTAGAGTTTGGCTTTAATATCTCTATTGAGGTTTTGGCCATTTTGATAATTCATGTTTTTGGCATTGAAGGTGACATTTGGATAGTAGTAGTTTATTATTTTCTGTAACTTTTTAATGCATGCACGTAGACATAATTTTGTTATGCTATATATAGGACTGGCCATATTCCCTTTTTTTTTTTTTTTTTTTTGCTGTGCAAATTCAGGATCCTGCCTGAATTTCCTTCCTAGTCTTCCATTTTTATTTCATGGACAAAGCTCTCATAATCAGTGAAAACTGATTGACTCAAGGGCCTAAAACCTCTTTCTTTTCCTATAAAAAGGTACCAGAAGAATGCAGTACAGTTAATGTGGTGATTTGTCTTTGCAATTCATTTCATTACCTTATCTGTGGCAGAGCTGTTGTGCATGGGTTAATGTAGTACGTTTAAACATCAGCAGATGGGGCCCTTGTTTCCTTTGAAGAATAGTTTGTCTTTGAATTTTATTTTTTAATGTCTGTGGCAAGAATGAATTTTTCTTGTTATAACACATTAAATTAATGTAGTCTTTGTAGCAGATAGGGATCTAAATGCAGATCAGAATGCCGTAACTTTAGTAGGAAGAGAGTGTTTCCAAATCTAACTGGAGATCTAATTTTCATGGTTGGTCTTTATTTCTTTAACTGACTGAACAAAAACCTCTGCTTTGAATATCTCAGAAATTTTCTAGGGTTTGGAAACCAGCTGTTTTGCCTTGTGGTTGAATCTGTCTTTTAACTGTATTTCATAAATCTTTCTAAAGGTAAAAGAATAAAAGAAATTCTGTGTCTTCTTTAGAACAGGCAGCACTTTTCAAAGTTATTTACAAAATGCAGTTTCCCTCCTCCTAAGGTGAAATAACATAAAGGTTGCATAAAAGTGAAGAAAAAGGCATTGTAAAGCAAAGCAGAAATCACTGTAGAGAGTAATGCTTTCTTTTAACTAAGGGAAAAGCATAGGCACAGGCAGCTAAGGGCAGCATATGTCTTAACTCAATTTCCTTCCTTTTGAAAGACTAGAATTATAAGTGGAATGGGTTCAATATTTGAATATGGTCATTTTGTTTCTAAGCTTGGTTGTCCCCTTAATGATTCTGTTAGACTTAAAATACATGCATTTTATTTATAAGTAAAAAATGATATGGAAGGCAAAGCAATATACTCTGCTGCCTTAACCAATCTTATGAATGTGTTACAAATTTATACTTGTATTTTGTAAATGGGTGTCTCATAGTTTGGAATTACTTTTTCAGAGTTGTTAATCTTTCTGATCTAAATAAGAATCTTATTTGAATGTGGCTACATAGTGGGATTTTAACATAATGTATCATAGAGGGCAAATCTTTCATATTATTAACTTGAAACACCAAAATTGCTCCTTCTATGTCATTGTAATCGGTCATTTAAAGTGACTGCTACTTTCTTATGCCAGCTTCTTCATGTGGTTCACGTGTGGACTAATTAAAGACTGCAGATTTTGGGTTTTTGGGGGGAAAAAGCAGAATAACTAATACATTAAAAAATCCTTAAGGAAAGACGCCATGTCTGAAAGAGAAGCACACAGTTTGCATTTATTGGATATTGTACCACTACCCAAGGGTTGATACTAAGAATTAAAGTACTGTGATTTTAAAATTGAAAATTGCATAACATACAAGCAGTTATTAAGTTAAAAACATCAATTTGGTATATAATTTATTGTTGCTTATACATAAAAGATTACATTTGTGCAGCCATGATTTACACTTTTTCTTTACTTTTACATATGAGCCCTGTTATTAACATTAATCACATTTTTCATGTCTAATGGTGCAGACCATGCAAGGCCTGTCAGAAATTATTAATATTTGAGTCAGTTTTTTGACTCAGTTTTTGATGGAAGAAGTATTTGTTTTCCAGAATTTAACAGGGAGAAACTTCAGAAACATTTTACTGGTTGCTCATTTAGCTGATTTGGGTGCATGCCTCATAAACAGTATGTCCTACTAAAAGGTCACCTAAGCATACCATTCTGCTTGAACTGAAATTATTTTATCTGCATGATAAGGTATCATCTGAGCATCTCAATGCTTCCCTGAATTTTGTTACTGATTTACTCTTATATTCCCTGATATATTTTTCTGGTCTGGACCAAATTGTTGTGTTCTTTATACAGATTAAATATAGGGAGAAAAAATCTGATCAAATAATTGGGGTTGTACTGGATTTTTACTGGTGAAATTCCCATAAATATTTTTTCCGTGGAGATACTGTGTATGGCAGTGCTTTAATTTTAGGGAAAAATTGACTTGCACCTGACAATAATTCTATTGTCATTCTCTTCCAAAATGGCAGTGCATTATTTTCCAGGGAAGGAAGAAATGACAATTTTATTTTGGCCAGAAAACTCTCAGGAAAATAATTTCCTATACAGTACATTTTTTTTTCTCTGTACATATGAAAATGTGTGATTTTAAGGTGTGCATAGAGTATCTGAAGACAGAAAACATTTAGGTTAACTATGAACTATTTCTTATATAGTGCACCAGATAAATAAAGAGAGACTTAGATCCAAGCATACAGTATAGTTTTCTTATTTAAATTATTATTTTAATGGTATATTAATCATTTTACTTAGCACACACTGATTTTTGCATCTCTTTTACCCATGTATTCATCATGCAGATGATCAAATGGAATTTCACTTCCTCTTGCTCAAGGGGGAAAGTAAAAAGGTTTAAACCTCTGAGCTGGAGGAAGGGAGGGAAAGTTAACTGAAAGGGAGGCTACTTTCTTTAGAAGTAGGGAGTTCTGCTGTAGTTGGGAACTGAGATAGTACAGCTGTTGAAAGCAGCTCACATCTTTGGTCATGACTTGAGTGTCATTTGAAACTGTTCCGAACATCGTTAAATATAAAAAAGTAAGGAAGGAAAGGAAGGGGCTTTGAAGAGCCAGCTCCTTTTGGAAACAAATGTATTTACAGTAGCTTTATCTAGGAATTTCTACACATTTAAGTAATAATCATTACTAAGCATCTGTAAGGCTATTTAGCTAATAGTACCTAGTGAATTTTCCAAATCTAGTGCTTATCTTGCAGCTTGGTGGTCTCTTTTCTTTTTTTCTTTTTTCTTTTTTTTTTTCTTTTTTTTTAATTTTATTTTATAAATGTATTAAAATGTGAATTAAAACATGAATTGTAGAGATTAATCCTAAGGCTTTCTCTGTAACTCTTTTCAGGAAAACTTCTTGGATGAATTTTTCTATTGGACAGTGATGTTGGGTTCTGTCTTGTAAGGACTGCACAGAATACACTGTATAAAACCAACACATAGAGGTTTGGGTCTTTTATTGGATGAGCAAGTCTGGGTGTGGTGGAGGTGTTCCCATGTGCTGCTTCTCTTGCTGAAGCATTGTAAAAACCCTTCCCTCAAAACGTATCAGGTAGTGGCTGTTTGACAGTGTGAGGTAAATTTTGGAGCAAATGGGGACGTTCCATTCATGGAATTTTTGAGGCTGGAGCTCTATGAGCAGGATGGAAACTTTAGGTAAGAAAGGCATTTGTGGGATTTCCTAAAGGAGAGCACAATATACTGGTGGTGTCACATAGTCTCAAACTGTGGGTCAAAAAGGGAGCCTCCTCCAGAAAGTGTTCACATCTCTCTCCACTTCTGCACCATTCATGGGGGATTGTCAGCCATATTCAGAGTATTCTTTTTATTCCCTGCAAAACTGGTTTATCTTAAAGTTGTATGAAAGGGATGAATATAAGTAAATACGAGGTTTTCTGTGCCTTTTTGAGTGTATCAGCAGAGCTGGTTTTACTTAGTGCTCTGCCTTACTGAGTTTGGAATCTTCCTTAGATCAGGAGTTCTAGCAAAGCTGGTGCCAGAGATGACATTCTTGTTGCATGTCAGTGGATCTACAAAATGTAGCAGTCTTGAATTCCAGCAGCTCCACTCCCTGCTCTTACAGCTGGAGTTTAGGGAGTACTTAGCAGTGTTCCTGAGGAGCTTGTGTGATTCCCAGGACAGGCTGTTGAAAACTACAGAAGGCTTGACATTAATTCTGACTTCAGATTGTCTGACTTAAAACTTCATGTTTTAAAACTTCATTAGCAGCACAGTTTCTAGCTTGATTTTCAACACAGTGTTCTAAATGAGTAATGTTTGATATTTTGCAATATTTTAAATTAATAGATAACCATTTACAACATTAACACTATCTTAATGAAGATTTTTGCTTGGGATTATAAACAGCTGCTGGAAGTACACTTCATCTATCATTTATAATCTGTTATTAAATTTGCACCTGGCAATGCAGCTATAGTTGAAAGTCTGTTAATTATGAGACCTGCATTTGGGAGGCCTATAGGCCTTTCCTTTCCAATCTCATCAGGCTGGAAATTTGTATATAATCTTTTCACTGGGGTGGATGTTTTTCTTCTTGAGTGGGCCAACATTTAACTTCTTCCCTTCTCAATAAATAGATAAATAGTCAAGAATTACTAGAAGTTGCCAAGTAAGAAAAGCATAGGTGGTTTGGGGTTTTGTTTTGCCTTTTTATGCCCGTTTCTGAAGCTGTCCTTGCCTTGAATGGAAAAACAAATAACAGAAGAGAGATGAAAAATACTTCATAATAAATGATTTAACATGTATAACTTTTTTTCATTTTTGAATTGTCTATGAGCTGCTTTGATTTTCTCAAATGAATTTACTATTCAAAATTATTCACCAAATACTTTATCTGAATAATTTTTGGTCTGGAGATGTTGGCAAGCAGATTGTTGCATTTATTTGAATTTCTAATTTCAGATATCACACTGTATATGTTGATTAGATATACTAACATTTATGATCTCTCTTTGAAAGAGAAGGTACTAGAACTCTTAAAATGAGATTTCCAACTGGTGTTTGCAAGTTCAGAATTATTAGTGAGTACATAGTCACTGAATGGGCTGTTGATTGCTCCTTTTGAGTGTAAACTTGCTTGACAAAGTCTGTCTGATGCCTCTCTCAGAAACAGTTCTCATGGAAAACCACAACAAATATACAAAAAAAATTATAAAAAATGGCATATTAAAAAAAAACCCTGTTTCCTTGATCTTTTTTTATTAATGTTTTTTGTTTTGAAAATCTGATAGTTGGTATAGGTTGTCCTTCTCAGGGAGCTGCCATAGTCAGGGAAGATCAGGCTGGAGGCTGGTAAGAGGATTGGAAAAGTGTACAGGAGCTGAGTGAATAGAACTTGAAAGGGAAATCAAAATATTCCATAGTAACAGAATAAATAAACAAACTGGTCGATTTAGGGGCCACATTAAGCTGTCCAGTATTGCTTTATTTTTGACTGACAAATATAATAAAAAGTATAGGAAGGGTAGATGGGCAGAGAGAAAGGATTCAATGTATTGCTTTTATGTAGCAGTTTTATAAAAACTATCTCTTACCAGTTTACCAATAATGAGATATTGCTATATGGAATTCAATACAGTATATTTTATGTTTGTCACACAGGAAGACAAGACAATATATGAAGAAAGAGATGGGCAAAATGATGAGGAGTATTGGAGGAACAGTATGAGTTCTCTTGTAGGGAGAGAACCAGGAAAGCATAGGAGAATTTCTGAGAATGAGTGGGATAATGTGGACAGTGGAGCTAGAGCTGGTCTGCTGAATCTTCTAGTCTGACATCTGAAATACATCCCAGGAGGGCTTGCTATATTAAAGATGTTAGCTGGCTTTGCAATAGGAATTAGTCACGCAGCTTTTGCCTAATTCTATGACTTTGAAAGTTCTGGTTTTTTAGGATAACATTTCATTGGGTTTTTTGCTATCACAAATACTTTATCTGTCTTTGTTGACAGTGAATGCCATATCCAAAGACTGAATTAAATACAGGCAAATTCTAAAGAGGAAGTTCAGGCTTGGTTTAAAAAGGAACAGTGATTTCTTGAGGAGAACCACTGTTTTTAACTAAATGGGTTAATGTACTCCTCTGAAAGAACCTCTAACTGTTACATGTCATTCTGATCTAGTAGAAGACAGGTGCTGGGGCCTTTAGGTGTAGTGGATTCCCAAAGTAAGTCTAGGTGAAAAATTATCACTGAATGCATGTTTACATTTACAATTACACTTCTGGATTGGAAAAAGTTCTCCTTAAAAGGGAATTTTGGATAGGGAAGGAATGTTTTAGGCTCAGGGCTGATTTAAAGAGTTTTAGTTGTTTCAGTAGGGGAAAGATTTATTGTGGCCTGGGTTTACATGTCCATATAATTCCACAGAAGACAAAAGGAATCATGCTGACACAAATCAGCTTCTTCTCACAGTAAGAGGTGGCCAGCTTAGCAGAGGGTCCTGCCAAAATCCAGCAATACTGAAGCTTGCACTTTTTCAGTCTTTTTCGAGCTGGACACTGTTCCTCTACAGATTTGGTTCCTCAATTTTTATACATTTTTTTAAATTGCACTTTCCTCATAAGCTTTTTTTCTTCAGTTTCACATCTTCTTAAATCTTTTGAGGTATTCCTAAGCACTTCTGTGAATCATTTTATGGACCTTTAGTTACAGACTGACTGCCGAATGTCTTGGGCGAATATTTGCAGTTTGGATGAATGGCTGAAGGTGCATCAAATGGCAGCATTCAGAGGTATTTGACCAAGAATGATTGACAGTGTCTGTAACTACTTATTATGTCAAAGCTTCAGCACACCGATTGATGGGAAATGATGTATAATAAATTAGAATGATCACACATCATTTCCCATCGATTGAAATGCCAAATCCTTTGATGGAGTAATGAGTTATGGCCAATACTACTCACTGTCTTAGTAGGAGATTGATTGCATATCCCTTCATCAATGTGATCAAACAACTAAGGAATCCAAAGTACACATGTAGCAGACAAGTTCTACTGCAGTTTCAGTGTAATGTGAGAGCAATAAAGTCAGTGTTGCTTCTGTGGCATTATCAGTGTAACCTGGAGTATATGTGAAACATGAGCAAATATGTAAATATGGCCAAATTCATTCAATACAGAAACTTTAAAGAAACGTAAGCCGATTTCCTCTCAGTTTTTCATACCAACAGAAGACTAGGGATGAGATTCAATTTACTAAAATAATTTATGAAATAAATTCAAATTAAAAAGAAAATCCTAACTAATGAAAACTCAGTTCTTGCTTCAATTTTTCCCTCGACTGAATTTTCTTGCAGGAATTAAATTTCATTTGCTCTGATCCAGGAAAGAGTAGGTAGAGGTATATCTCCAGAAAAGTACTTGGCCCCCAAATTAGTAAAAGGAAAGCAAAGTTTGTAGCAGTTTACTAAGAATTGCTTTAGGATTTTGCATTTTTCTTCCCTTCAGTAATGTTCTTCATCTCAACCTGTATATTATAATATTAGTAATTTATACTGGCTATTCCTTCTTTCTTGGAAGAGGTATTTCAAGGCAAATGGATGTCTACACACACATATTGAACTGTATTTAAAAGACTGACTGTAATATGTCTATTCCAGTGTCTTATGACTTATACAGTCAGTGTTTCAGACATCCAGTTGTACTTCAGGTATCGCTGTACCCTTTACTAGCCAAAACCCACCATACATTGGCTAGCACAGTGGTAAAAACAGTGCAGCTGAAGCAAATATTGCCTAGAGCAAGAGAAGAAGACGGCTTTTTCTGGAGCTCATGTTCCAGAATAGGGAAGCCATTTATTTATTATTTATGGGTGAGAGAATTTTATGATGAGGAAATGAGGCTTTGTTGTGAACTTTAGTGAGTTAAGAATTTTTGTAAATTAATTTCCATTTGAAAGAACAATATTAAAATGAATATTCCTAGATTACATTTGTGTAATAAGGACTGCTCAACAGGGCAATGACAGCAGTGTGAGCTCAATGCATGGAAGCCAACTTTAAAGTAGGTACTGTTGCTGCCTTTTCATAGCAGCAAGAGCCTTAATGTGGGCTGGTTAACCCTACCTGCCATGAAGACTTTGCAGCAGGCAGTTACTTTCAAAGTGCTACAGCAAGATAGCTATCAGGATTGGAGTTAGTAAATTCAAGCTCCCCTGAGCCTCTCCACTGCACTGCATTCACTACTCTTACAGACTATGTAACCTTTGCAATGTGAGAACAGTGTGGTCATGCTGCAGTACTGAATCTGCAGGCAAGTATTTGTAAATTAGGAGATGTTGGACTCTAGGTTGCTTAAGATACTTACACTTGCCTCTATTTGCATATTTACTATGTTAGAGCCATCCTACATTATCACCTGCTCATTTTTTCTCCTGGTTTCTGTCTCATTCAATGCATTCCATGGGTAACAATCATAGACAGCAGCTTTTCAATGTCTTCTTACTGGAAAAAGAGAAGCACATTTCTATGGTTATATGGATTTTTTACAGTTACCCTGGGTCCTGATGAGAATTTGAAACCTGAACTTTCGTTCTTGAAATGTGATGTTAGGTCTAAATGACTACACAGTAGGAATAGTGTGCTCTCCTGGCATGATTTACTTGAACTGTGAGCTTGGTCAGATGGGTATCACAAAGTGATCCAAGGCATCTTTCTCTCTTCTCCATCCAGGCTGGCTGGCACTGGGGCTCCCAGTACATTAAGTTTTTCAGTTTCTTTGCCTGGGCACAGACTCAGCTATAGATTACAAACAATGTTGGTCTGCAGATAATGTTCTGACATTCTGTAATTGCTGACTGCTTAGCAGAGACAGGACACGTTTTTTTCCAAGAGGTTTATAACTATGCAAAAACTCAGCAAGATATGCAGTGACACAGAAAGGAAAATTCTGTGAGTTAAGAACTTCCTCTTTCTCCCAGTTCAAAAGTTTGCAATAGCAGTGACATTGTTGAAGTTTCTTAAGGACACCTCAAAAAAACCTTATGTAAATAATTCCAGTAGCTATTACTGGTGACACAGGTTGTACTAAAAATGTAGCAAGTTTATAAAAATTAAAGAATTAACATTGAGACTTGATTTTTTAATCACATAATATGTGCTCACACACATGAATCACAACTTTTAAAATTCAGCTCTATAAGATGCAAACCCAGTGTTTCACTTACTGCCACTTGGCTTTCATCCATTTGCTTTGTTAGAAGCCATTCTCCTGCATTGCTCGTTAGCACAACAGCACGATGTACACGTTACCTGCTCCTGCAAAATATGTGCCAACTTCCACATTACTTTTAAATGTTTTTGTCTGTAAGGAAAGACCAAAATATATGGAAATTCGTAGGATGACTATGTTTTGGGTTTTTTATACCAGTGTAAGTCACAGCAAAATTTGACCTCAGATGTTTAACTTGTCTCCCATGAAAATCAATGTGTTTGGTGCATCCAAGTTCTCATTTGAATGTACATTGAGGCACTGAAGTACTTTTTATAAAAGTGAATTTTTGACCAAGCACAGTAAATTGTAGCAGCTTCTGACCCTGTTACAATAAATACATAATTTATCACAAGTACTCTACTAAACACAATTTTTCTGAAGTATCTTGGAGAGGTAGTTACTTGCTATGCATATGCAGTTGTGACTTTTTAATATTTAAATATCCTGAAGTTTTACTCTTTTTGTTCAAAATGGGAAAGGCACATCAGCTTTCATAGCTGAATCAAAATCAGTGTTAAATAATTACAAATGAAAAAAATCATCTGAAGCAGTCCAACATGTATTTTTATACATTATCTCAGAAGGTCAAAAGTGAGATTGAGAAAACATGCATGAATACAAATTGCTTTGCCATATTATTCAGGTTCCTATGAGGTTTCTTTAGTTTTTATGGATGATTAAAACACTCTTCAAATGATAGGGCTGCGGGAGGACAGCAAATTCCACAGCATCACACAGCAATGTATAGTTCTGGAGAGCTACCCTATTACCAGGCTCTCCTTTGTACAAACACCATGAAATTCCTGCCAGCTCACCCTGTTATTGGGATTTAATTATCACTGAGAGATCCATTACATGGTTTTGAACTTGAGATAAAGAAAAATGTATAAAAATCTCATAAGCAGCTGAACTTAAGGAAAAAGTTGGGATAAATTTAATTGCTGTGTTATTATTTAGGTTGTCAGAGAAGCCAGAATCTGATGAGAAAAACACATTGTGATAGATTAATCTGGGTAGAGCATTGTTACTGAGGCTACACTTCTTTGTTTATGTACACTAACAGCACCTTTGTCATTGCCCACTGGTGTTCCCCATGTAAGCATTAGAAAAACTTCCTAGGCAGGAGAGATTTTATTTTTGCAGGCATTTATGGTAGGACCAGCTCAGAGAAAGAGAGTGCTGAAGTCCGTGTGTTAAAATTCATAAATCCATGATGAAACTGGTTTCCCTTTCATCTGATTCTCTGATTCTTTTCCTGAGTACAAATCTTCTGTACTGCCAGTTCTCTGTACTGTACTGTGGAGTCTGTGGAGTGTTTTCTAGGCAGTTGCTTGGAAAAGTGTAGATCATTTACAGATGACACCTTCCAGTTTTCATTATGCAATAAAGTACACAGAGACAAGTTAAGCAACTAACAGTACCTTTAAAAGCATTTTTTTTTAGTCCTGGCGTGATGCTCAAATTAATTCCAGTGATTTTATCAAAGATAAAACTTATTGGAAAATCTGATTTCTTCTATGATGCCTCTAAGACTACACCTAAGTGAAACATTTTTACTTTCGATCCCGAAATAAAAACTTCTGGCATTGCTCATCATTAGAATTTTTCCCCTCAGGCTTTGTCTTTATTAGCAGCTTAAGAGTATATTTAGCACTGTCAAACGTGAAATCTCTTCTGTTTGCTAAACTAATATGGGGTAAAATGTCTTTTTTTTATGGTGTTACTCATTCATTATATAAAAATGAAAGAAACTACTTTAGTGTGTATATAGAACTACTCTCTATTTTTATGACAAAAGGGACGTGACAATATACATCCCTTAGGCACCCAGGGGTATTATGTAAGAGTCATTAGTGTAATTGATATCCATGTAAAGAGTGTTGTATCAAACATGATTAAAATGTGCAATATAATACAGAGGATCCAGCGTTCCAGCTGCTTTGTTATAATCCTTCTTCTGATAGATATGTTTCTGCTTTCTTGTGAAAAATAAAATTATTTCAGAAGTCATCTTTTCCTTCTCTACTTATTTTAGACATGATTTCTAAAAGGCATACCTTGGCCCATATATATGATTTTCTGAACTACAATGAGCTAAACATTTACTGTATATCTACTCATCCAATAAGAATTTAATAAAGAGAACTCTTTGTTTTATGAAGATTTTTTATTAGGGATCATTTCCACAGACTTCTAATAGCCCTTACCAATTCTCATAATAGAATAAGATAGTCTCATGATGACATGCTACACTTTGTCAAGAAAACTAAACTCAGAAAATAGATTTTATGTCTACTTACACCTCTTTTACACTGGTAGTGCTGCATTTATTCTCCTGAGAGATGAGGAAGTGTATATTTCAGGGCATTGATTTTAACTTTCTATTCTTATATTTTTGTTGTTTGGAGTTTCTTTTAAGGAAATTTTCCAGTATTTTTAATATCTAGTTTTAATTATGTTACCCTTTACTCTGAATATTAAAATAACATCTTCCTTCAATTCTCTTCTTTAAAGAATTCTTTCAATGCAATTTTTCACTGAATATCTGATATTAGAAAGCAGTTCCTAAAGTAAAAATCCTCCCATTTTCAAATGTTAGCCAGGCAGAAGGTGGTTGTCAGATAAGAGTTAGCCTGCCTAGAGCTCAGAGTGCAGGGGACCATAATCAGAGGACAAGGTTTCCTTTGGTAATATCCATTTCTAATGGATGACCAAGCATGAGTTTTCCACATGTGTGTTTGTCCAAAACGTGCTCATCTGTGTAGTGCCAGCCCTGCACGGCTCTGTAGCTCACACTGTCACAGTCTGTGCCTTTTAAGCTTCAGGGCTCCCCATCCAGTGCCACACAAGGCATAATCTTCATTCTCTGTCCACTTTAGATTGCAAGGTCTTCATTCTTTTCTAGTTACAGGAACTGAGTCCCTGCTGCCAATTGAAAGCACCAGTTGAGAAGTCACACATTTATGTGTGACTCTGATCATGTTTCTTGCCACAACCAGCAGAGTTTAGAAATAAGCCGCTGTTAATGGTCATTTCTTGCTATTGCTGAATTTGTAGTTTCCAACTGTACCAAACTTCCCTGTCTTAGCTGGCATTTTCCATGTCCGGCATCTGTCCCAAATGCAGCATATTGGATGAATGACCTCTTACACTTAAATAATTTTCAACTACAAGGTTATGAGGAAACAGTTTTTTCTGTCTGTTTGAAGAATATTCTTACTTCTTGAAAAGTTGTTTTTATGCCATGGATGTTGGAATTTTTCAGGGTTATGCTGGTGTGGAAATTTATCCTAAAAATGTTTCTATTTTTTGCTATTTACATTCCTTAAAGAATTAATTTGCACAGAGCATGACATGGTACAGGGATGCCAAATAGGATTGTCCCCATAGCTACAGGTATAACTGTGGTGCTGGGCACGGGAAATTTCTGCTGGGGCAATCTAACAGAACATGGAGAAAAGCAAAAAAATATTCTGAAGACATTACTGGAAAGCATGAGAAATGGAGGTGAGGAGGAAAAAAGAAACCTCTTGTAGGGGAAATGAGCTTTTAACTGAAGAGGATGGATGTTATGAAAGAGAGTGCAGGAGTAGCATGAATATGTCAGAGCAACAAGGAACAGAATGTGTTTTGAGGCAAAAGAGCAATGGGTAGTCTTACTGTGAGAAGCTAGAACTTCCTCCACAAACCTGGGATTGAACCCAAGAGTCTTGGATTTCTTCCTGATTCTGCCATCACCAAGTATTGGGCAGAGCATGTATCTCCCTTGCTGGGTCATCTAGATGCAAATTAGGTCACAGGACTGTGCCCAGATTCTGGATTTTAGTGAGAGAAAAAATATTTTCTGGCTAATGGAATAAGGTAACCTTGGTGCCTCAGCCATCCCCCTTCTCACTTCATGTACAGAGTTAGAATTGACAGTATTTGTAACTTGCCAGTTTTAGTTAGGATTGGTCTGCTTAGGCTGAATTTACACCACTGCACTGCTCCGTTTTCCAGAATGCACATTCTGACTATTCAAACTTTTGTAAAATGTGCATTTTCCAAAGAAGTTTTAGGCGTATTTTTCAGGAATCTGTCACACAATAATAGCTATTTTGTGTATGCAAACATACTGAAAACCTTGGATCATTGTGCTTCAAAACTGAGAGGCTACCATGACAGAGATGATGAAAGTATGACCTGTAGGAAGGAAAGCCTTCCCAGAGCTTTCAGCATCTGCCTGGGATGACTGTCAGCAAGAACTTTTGGCACTGCTGTGTCTTCTAGCTTGTTATTTTATCTCAGAGTTATTTAATGGAATATTTACTATAACATTTGCACAAGCTGGTTTTAACCTATACAGTAGAAAAAAAAAAAGAAAAAAAAGGCAGTACTATGTATGTACGAGATGACAGTGGTATAATAGCAACACTTAAATTATGATCCTTCTTTTACATGAGTGGAGTTATTGATTATAGAGAACCTGTTTTGCAGCCAACACAGTGACTTTGTTGTGCAGTAATTGTATATGTGCTGCAGTTTGCCAAGGACATATGTGAGAACCGTATTGCCCTCTGCTGTGGTAACCTAATTTCAAATCTGGTGCTTCTGATTTGCATTATGAATAAAGTGATACAGCACAAGAGTGTGTATGGGAAGAGCGCCAGCTTTTCTTCTTCTCATGTATTCTGTGTTGAAGCCACTTTATGCATCATGTTTCTTTTTAATCTCAGCCCTAGTCAAATTTATGACAACAGTTGTAGGGGTGAAACAAGCAATCTGCAGGTCAGGTTCAGTGGAGACAGAACTGGGTGAGTGCACTTGCTCTCTTGTAAGCTTTTATTACCAAGTGTTTGTTTTTAAGAAAGAGAAATCCATGCTGGTCAGCTTCATTGCAAATTCTAGACATACAGTTTTTAGAAGATGATGAAACTGGTAATTTTTGTTGGTCAGTAGAATGATTGGTTTATCTTTTAGCAGTGACTTTCATGCAAACAATATTTCTTTACTTTTTGTTTTGGCCACTTGATTAGTGTCCAAAACTGTATAGTTTCCAAGGAAGGTCTGGAGTTTTTTTGTGTTTTTAAGCAGGAAACAACCACTAAATTTTGTCTTCCCCTTACTAGTGTATGCTTTTCTTAGGATTCCAATTGTTTTGGACACACAATAAGAAGGGCATGTGCAGATGTGTGCTTTGACAATCAGCCTGTCCCTGTGTTAGGTGACATACCTTTGACATTTGAAGAAAGCCTGAGCTTCACATGCATGAAAGTATACACCTCTCTGGACTTAGAAATCAGGTTTTGAGAATAAAACAAACTCAAATTAAATTGATTTCATTTTGAAAAGTCAAACCCCATAAGACTTTAATACTTGGGTATATGCTGATGAAATACCATGACTCTGAAGATTGTTAATATTCATGGAAGTCTGAAATAATTCATGACTTTCTGAAGTAATGTTAGATGATGTACGATGGTAAACAGTATCATTTACACTGAACCTTAAAAATTATTGACAAAGACAAGTTCCTAAACACTGGCTAAACCTTGTATTTGTTGTTATGATTTCTTGGTTTTATACTTCAAGCAGATTTTCAATTAACTCCACTGCATTCAGAGTAATTATTCATTTATTATAGTCAGTTTAGATATGGTAAAGATTAAAGGAGTAAAACAAATCATTTCAGTGACATAGGCTAGTGATACATTGTTATTATTCTGATTTATTTGCTTCTTGCATAAGGAAGATTTATACCATCCATTTTTGAGTGACTCCTTGTTAGCATATATTTTTATAGATAGTTATTTGCTAAAATAAAGTGTTTTGATAAAGTAAAAAGCTATCTCGCTGTCTTCCCCTCTCCCCATTCCTTGAGAAAATACAGATGTTCCTAGAATAAAAGAAAAAGGACTGTAGATGTGCAGAGCACACTTATACATGCAGTAAAATGTACTTCTCTATTAATAAAAAAAGTACAGAATATGAGGCACCGCTGTTCTAAGATAACTACATGTGTTCGATGTTGAGAAATTAATGGCACGGAGCAGATGCCTTCAGTCATCTAGGAAGTGTGGTTTCCCAGTGTACTGCAACTGCATGCCCTGCAGTGTGTCATCTCACTTATGAAGGGGTTTTACATGTTTATAAAAGTGTGTTAAACATTGGTAAAGTTTATTTTATGCATTATGCATAAAAGTTGTCATTAGGATTTAACAAAGCAGCTTGCAGAGAAAGATTACAAATAAAATCTCTGTATACAAAAACGATTTGGATGGTTTAGCTAGATGGTTCTGACTTAAAAAAATTAACATTTCACTTACTGTTCTCAAACATTCAGAGAAAGAAAAACAGCTAACTGAAAAGAATGAAATATATGTTGTTATAGGAGTGCCTGGCCGGATCACTATTACAGAGGTTCTTTTAGTATTTCCATTATAAATCCTCTTTATTCAGTGTAATATCATGGTAATTTCAAATCACATTTGGCTTTAACTTGGCAAATAATCTGTCAACACAAAAATTCAGTTCATTTATATGTATGCATGCATTTATTCTTACATGTGCACAGACTATATCATGTTCACATGTGGCTGATGTGTAGATTTAAAAATAAGTAATGACTGTAAAGCTATTCATTTTTTGGTCCAGTTTGCCTAGACATAAATTTAAAGAAGATTACAGATTGGATTTTCAGATGCACTTAGCATTGCCTTAAACGGTCACATTTAAGTTAATGGTAAAATTCCTATGACTTAAATTGCTGTAAAGTTAGGTCAATGCTGTTGAAAATCTCACTCCATCCTTTCAAACTCTGTTTAGGGTCTAGCTCTAGGTGTGTGGTGTAAGTGACAGACTTATGGGCATAGTAACATTTTAGTGAAACTTAAGGGGATTACTCAGTTCTCTTTTTTGCCTCTGTATACTCTGTTTGTATAACTAGATAAAAAGCCTAAAGCACTAATCTAGACACCTATATTAGACATTTAATTGATTCAGTTTGAGGAAATAGTTTTCCTCTTTAAAAACAAACTTGAAAGGATGCTTTTATGTTGGATCTAAATAAAGAGAAAAGACCCATTAGGAAGTGAAAGATGCCACGAGTAAACAACATGGATGAATGTCATGGCTAGAGTTATACAGCAGCAGTATGACAGGAGGAAGTATCAATAAGGATGTAGAAGAAACTCACTGACAATAATAAAAAGACACTTTCGGCAGCCATACTTTTATTTTTATGATGCTGTGTTTTCTGATTTTTTTTTATTTGGATATGTTCCTTTTTGCTGGATTTTCCTCTGCCATACACACCTGTGCCTAGTTTAGACATTATCTGTCAGGTACTTTTATTTTATTTTACAAATTAGATCAGAATGTCTACAAAATCAAGAAGGTGCCTCGAGCACCTTCTGTATGAGATGGGCTGAGAGAGTTAGTGGTTTTTTTTTTGCCTGGAGAAGAGAAGGCTCTGGAGGCACCTCACAGCCCCTTCCAGTACCTAAAGAGGACCTACAAGAGAACTGGAGAGGGGCTTTTTACAAGGGCATGTAGTGATAGGCCAAGGGGGAATGGCGTTAAACTGAATTTGTGGTCACATGTAATGTGGAATACACTAAAAGCTCTGGGTTTAACTTGGTACTTCCTGAATGGAAGATTCCCTTCTGTCCCTTGTGTCTCTCTCCTTGGTAGGCTACAGTGAAATAAAGAGCCCAGATCAGTCTTTCCTTCACACACTGCAAGTTTAAAACATTCTATGAATGTAATTAATGCAACTTTATTTTTCCTTAGTATCTTAAAGTATATTGTATTGTAACTCAAAGTTTCACATCAGGTTCTATGGCAAAGATCAAAAACATTATATTGGGAAACTTCAAAGCAAGAAATCCAGAGAAAATATTTTCTACTCAAGAGACCATTGCAATACAGTTATCACAGGTCCAGATGGCATAGTACTGAGAGGGCTTCATGAGCTTTTTTAGCTTTAGAACACCATTCATATCCAATCTGGAGTGACTACCAGCTAAACCTCAGCCTGACTTAGGCTCCTCCAAACTGCTCTGTGGCCTGCAGGAAGCATTCAAATCCAACATCCAAGTCCATTTCTGCCACTGTTCAGGCCCAGCTTTTTCTCTAACTTCTGGGGAAGTCCACTTCTTGCACTTCCCCAGCTCTGAGGCTTTCCAGGATTTTCTGGGATCCCAAATATAGTTAGTAGCAAGGACTTCGTGAATTATGTGTGTGGGATGCCAGATTGCTGTGAATTCCCATGGAGCTGATTGCCTGTCATTCTGCAAAAAACTGTTGATCTTCAGAAAGGACTATTTTGTCTACTTTATTTACTCTCTACAACAAGATGTACTTGATGGAATTAGAGCTTTAGGTACCTAGGAGAAACTAGAGCTCTAGGTACCTTTCAGGAAAAACTGACCTGCAGGACTAGGAAACATTGGTGTCTGTGTCACAGAACCTTTCATTATCCTGGCCAGTAATTATGCAATAGGGGACATCTTTGCCATCCATGCAATCATTTACTCCTTTTGTGCTGCTATCAAGAGACCAAGTAGGGGAGGAAATTTACTATGTGTGTTTCTATTTTTTGTGTTCTCTGAGCAAGAAATTACAATGCCTAGTAAATAGAGCAGGTTCTTTATACTCATTATGGACTATTGTGTGAAAATGCTTTGCTGACATCAGAGGAAAACCCATAAATTTGTTAGATGTGTTTTGCTAAGTGTATATTTGACCCAGAGTGAAAATTATTACTACACGAGATTTCTGAAGAATAAATGGGAGTTATATGTTATTTCAGCTCTGAAAATTGCAATTTGGGTGGCTGTTTGATCTGACCTGTGACATAATAAATGAGCATGTACATGTTAAAATGACATAGACTCATCAGGCCAGGATGAACAACAACACAGGCTGTGCTGGTACTTGTTAAGTTTAATTTTCCTGTTTCTCCACCTCTACAGAATATTGTACACTGCTTTGTTTGGTCCTCAGCTTATATACAATAATGATGGGTTAGTAAATAATTTATGGGTTTTTTATGATTTAGGATGGAATTTCATGTGCTTACCAGATTAACACTTCATGCAATTAAAAAACCCCCAAACAATGGGTAATCTTTCTGTGCTTTTCTGATGTCTTGAACCTAGAGATTGCTGAAGGAAAAAACAATCTCTAGTATAAATAGAGATAGCACTAAATTGAGTAACAGCTGCTGAAGAACTGCTCTACTAACCATGCCAAAGAGATATTTCATATTCTTGCTGTGTTTCTTCTTTGTCCTGTTCTGCATAGTACTCATGCACTGAGATCAGGTATTGTAGAGATCTGAGAAGCTGCTGGTGACAAGGGCATTTTCAGCCATGTATTAAGATAGTCTTACATTGCTGGCATGACACAAAAAGAATTTAAAAATATCTGGAAGTCATGTTATTTTGGTCTGGTTTTCATAAAACCAGAATTGCATTCTCTGCTTGAACCATTTTATCTTTATTTTATAATTTCTTAGTTCTTTAGCTAATCAGAGATTTTTGTGTTTTGCAAAAGAGAGGAACTTGCAGCAATCATTATTTTGTCTTGACAACTTTTCTTTGTGAAGTGGAATTATTGCCTAACAAAAAGCAGAGATTGCCCTCAACTACTACAGACTAGGACAGCAGCGGTCAAATGAGGTCTTGGCATCTTGCCGCAGAACAAACTGCCTAAAATTCTGGATAATCTCCCTCATCATCACACATCTTGTAAAAGATCTTGTGATTCTTATAGAGTCCCAAAAGCACATAAAATAATTTGGTAGAAAATTCAAATATTCAGTTGTTGGGCAATTGTTATGCAATTGCCTTATGCAATTGTTGGGCATTAATTTTGATAACATTAAAATCACCTTTCTGATTGCACAATAAATAGAGACTCAGAATCAAAAATAACAAAGCCTATTTTTTCTCTTTGCAGGCATAGATGTGTGAGAATGATTTCATTATTGAAACCATTGCTAAGGGAAGGAATTGAGGAGGTGAAAATGGGCAGATACTGATTCTGCACCAGAAGGTATGGCTTTTAGCATTGAAATACTGCCTTTCATGTGATGCTCAACAGTAACATTTCTTGAAGGGAAACTGACACAGTATAATTCAAATTAATACATCCAAGCATGTCTTAAATTGTACTCCAGCAAAACAAGTGTTAACTCTGTTTAATTATCCAGCCAGTGGTATGAATAACCAGGTGAAGACAAAATGCAACTCTTCTGATCAGAGAAAAAATATTCACTAACAACAGAAGGAACAGAAAGATAGTTGTAGGTTCATGATTCTGTCATAATTGGTGAGCTGTGCTCCTGAAACAGGAGTTTTGGCTTCTCCAGACCATTTCAATCAGCATATCTAATTGCCTAATTCCACATCCTTCCTTTTGTAGACATGAAATAAAAAGAAATCCAATACATGGACTAAAGAAGATGCAGATAAAATGTGGTACTCTTGACATTTTCCAGCAGAATTTGTAAACTAAACACTGCTAGATCAGTCTAGGGTGACTCATGGCCAGAGTTTCAGATTGATATGTACCTGCTAATCTGTTAGACTTTAAGGAGGTAACTTTTGTACCTCTTTCTGCAGACTGAATATGATTTGTCTGTACCATAGGAGCACAATTAGCTTGTGTATTACAGTGAACTGTATACTGGGAATATTACAGGCTCTTGCCTTGTACATGCTTTTGCTTTGTATCTAGTAGGTGACATAAACACTAAGCTACCTGTTGAATTAAAAGGGCTTAGGGTTGCCTCATGGTTTGTATTACAGACCACCTACCTGATGTGAAAACACAGAAATCAGTAGCAGCATGAATGACTTGGTGAGCAGAGTTGCTATTAAAGCATTAATGGTTTCTATCTGCAATCCATATTACATGATGATGAGAAAAGTGAGATTAATGAAAACAATCAATGGTAATTTCTGTGGTTTTACTAAAGAAGATTCTATTTATAGTTTCAGTGTTGAAATCAAAGTAATGCTAAGTCTTAAACTAAAACTAAGTTTTCAGTATTGGCATTACTTTCTCTGCATATTGGTCTCTTAATGCACTTGGAGTGAGTTCCAGGAATGGAAAATTTTTCAAATGAATCAAGTTCTCTATAGCATGTTGCTTTTTTATTTTTTTTAATGAAAGGAAATGTCTAGTTATAGTAACAGTTACAGCACATATCTTGGAAGTAGCTGATATTACTTTTCTGTCTGTAATCTGCAGTAAGATGATTCTAGATTTCAGGAAAAATGCTGCAGAAATCTATTTCTTATTTAATTTCTACTGTTCTTTCGAACAGCAGTTTGCAGAATGCATCTGGGTGTACAGCTAATGACCCATGAGCAATAAGCAACTGTTTAAGTAAAATGCACTAGGAAAAAGCTTTTACCAAACAGCATTTTAATATTTTAAATAGATTTTCCATTGCAGGCTCTTAGTAACTGGATTAGTTCTCTGATGTGTTCTGACAGAGCTGTTGTTAGGGATACTCCATTAACTTTGTCTGTCATCTTATTTTCCCCAGTATCCGGCATAACACCCTTATATTTCATAATTTGTATTGCTATCAGTGCTGATTTGTAAATGTGCAAATTATAATTAACAACGGCCACTACTTCTATTAAATATTAAATCATTCTTGCAGCCTATATTTTCCACAGCAGATGGAGCCCTGTGGTATGCAAATAGACTTTCCTTAAGTAGTCAGCAGTTTTTACCAAAATTTTGGCTTTAAAAATGCTTTCTTTTTTTGTTTGCTTTATGTTTTCTCTTGCATTTAGGTTAATATTTATTCACTGCAGATTCTCTTTCTCCCCATAAGAATTTCATGGACTATTACATTCTAGCACTGAGGTTTTGTTTCACTTCATTAATAGCCCCTTAATCATATAGCTTGCTTGTAAAGTACAAATGCTTGTTATTTGTACTTTTGCTGCAGTATTGCATAAGAGGCATTTAGTTATATTTTAATATGTATAGCAGAAGCAAAAATGCTGGGTACACCAACATAGTTTTTAATATGAAAACCAATTTACGTGCACAGTTTTTTTTCTCCAGAATAAGCAAAAGCATTTATGGTTTTATATTGTGTCTTAAACATTCCATTAAATGTCATCAGCTGATTCAGGAAAATGTATTGCAAAATTACTAGAGAACTGTAAAATGTGTAAATGTAATGAATGCTCACGGCATAGAAAGGATTGAAAGTCCAACATATATCAGGTAACTATAAAACAGCAAGAAACATCGATAGAACATTACATTTTTCTAATGTATAGTACCTTAAGCATGAAACTCTTATTTTTGGTGTTTACTGCTGTGCTGTTTTGTTAAAGAACACTGATACAGAGTTAACACAGCCTTTCTAATACCAAGAGGAATCTGGTATTAGAAAGGCTGTGTTAAGAAAGGCAAGCAGCATCATTTAGGAAATGGTTTCACTATCCACTTGAGCAATTGCAAATTAAGATTTTTCAAATGATTGACTATGAGATTGTATCCTAAATAAGGGCAACCCATTTTTTTTCCCACATTTTTAAATGGACACAGGAACATGGAGCTCAGGGATGTTAACTGCCACATTAACCAAAGAGTAATGAAAACTTCTCTGAATGAACATCTCAGTGAGCTGAAATGGCCCCAGCAATATAGAAATGAATTGTAACAAGTTAGGGTCTTGTCTTCCTGCTGGTTTAGTAGGAGTTGGAATTAGCATGCTAAGTGGGATCAGCAGCAGTAAGCAACTGGACTGGAGTATCCTGGAATCCATGCTGTGAGTGCATATTGACAGTGTGATACCTCTCATAACACTGAGGTACCATTTAGTCACAGATATTGATATATACTAAACGGAAGTTGTAAGTGATGTGGAATAGAATTCTGGGATGTTATGCCAGCTTATCTGAGCAGGAGTAGCTCTGGTCACTCAGATCCTTTACATCTATCAAGAAGGTGCTTTTTAGGTATAGCAGGAGAAATTCAGATAACAGGGCAGGACCTGATGCCAACCATTTGGGAACAGTTTTATATCAGCATTGTTATTATTGTTAAGATGAAGTGTGATTTGAAGGATGCTGCTGGGACAAAAAGGGAACCTAGATTTTAAAAAGTGAGCAGCAACTCACTAAGCAGGCAGAGCGGGCTTGCCATAGGTGAGCTTTTGTTCAGCAACTACACTGTGACATGCAGGGGACCATGGACAAACTTTAAAACCAATGGAAGTACTAGGAAAAGTCTGCCTGTGGCAGCCTAGACTGCCTGTGGGTTGGCTTACATGTTAACAAACTGATTTATTGTCTACAGAACCTGGGCCTGAGAGAATGGCGATTTCACCAGTAGCCTTCACCCTGTGCTTTTCCAGAAGTCTGGTTTTACACACAGAGGATAGTCTTGATGAGTTTGATGTTTTTATATAAATTCTGCTGTAGAGAGAGGTTTAAAGAGGCAGAAATTGGACTACTTTATTGAAATTAAGAGGGTCCACGTAGTTTTAAGTATTACAGAAAGTTGAATTTCACCAAAATTTCAGCCAGAGTCAGGGTAATATTAGATGTGACCAGTGTATTCAATGAAATATCTAAACTGTTTTCTTGTGAAAGGAACTTCATAGGAACTTACATGAACTTTCAAAAAAAGGCTCCAGAAACTATTGTGCTGTGCCTAGGAAATAGCTGTATCCTTGTCTTTCTCTCCTTAGCACACTGCCGCTACAGTTCCTCACATGCACAGCATGGAACTAATCCCTCCCCTTGCTTTGAGCTCCAGAACTACTGCTTGATAGTTCTGCACTGTCTGCACAGCTTTGCCCCTTAGCTTTTGTCATCACCCCTGCTCTTTGAGTCCACCTCTTTAGAGCAAGGACATTTACTTGCTCTGGTAACTGGGCACAGCTGCACTTCAGCACATCAACTTTTGTAAAATAGGCCAGATGATTTTCATGTGTGCAGGACACCTGATACTGATGATTTGGTGCCTTTTGGTGTAGTGTATAATTGATGAAGATGTTGGGCTGTGTGTAGCTGCAGTTGTCCTCCATCCTCCCCTCTGAAGCCGGCGTTCAGGTATGCAGTACCTCTGAAAATCTGGTCTATAGTGGCTAATGAAAGGATTTATAGGCAATTGAACATCTCTTAATATCAGATCAAAAGAAGATGTCAGAGAAGGGACCCTGCTTTCTTGAGGTTCAGAAATGCAGTTTAGTCAAAGCCATTAGATTACTCCTATTTAGAGTCAGAGGAAATGCTCTCTGGAGAAGCTAAGGAAACATGAGCATATTTCAGTCATTGATATCCCACTTAAGCCTTATTTAAAGTCTGTCTAAGGAGGAACTAATATTTTGTCTGTGAAACTGTAGTATTTTTTTATCTTGAAGTAGCTAGTTAGGAGTATTTTAATGATGTTGAACAATTTAAATGGCTATATTTCTTCATTCCTTTCATGAAACCTTATTGTTCTCAATGTGGGAGATTTGGATGTTATAAATTCTCCAGGAAGTACTCTTTAAATACCAATTGGAGTATCTTTGAGGCTTAAAATAAAAGCACTGGTAAGGGTTGTGCATCGATATCCTTTAAATCATTCAGTGCTTTTGCGGGATTAATCAGATGTGTTGGATGGGCAATCTACAGGAGCTTACAATGGAGAAAAGGAGAAGCAGGACTCCTAAGCACCCATTTCCCCTGTCCCCCAGTCCTGAAGCTTTGTTCATTCTTAGCTGTACAGAGCATAGAAAAGGCTTAGAAAAATTAGGAAAGATCTTAGCAGTTGTGGGTAGTAGTGGTGAGTGCAAGAGAAGATGGTCATTCTACGTGGCCAGTTCCAACCTGAGATTCGTGACCCGAAAGGATCATGTCTGCAGTCTGTCATACTGTGCCTCCACATCCTTGTCTATTCTTACTCTAATATAAGAATTTTGTTCTCCACACAGAATAAAACAGTGGCAGTGTTTTGGCTTTCTTTCACCCTATAAGGCAAATTCATTTGTTAATCTTCTGTCTCTAAAGTGATGTGTATTGGAAAGGAGGGCAGGCTGTGGATTTCCAGCTGTTTGTTGCATGTATATGTAGGCAATCTTGCTGTATCTTTGCATGACTGACAAAATGGATATCTGGGGGAAAAATGTTAGTAGCACAATATTTAGAATTGAAGACCAGAACAGATCTAAATATAAATGTCTTAATTTTTTTAACTTTACATCAAAATCTAATACAATTGAAATGAAGACCTACTGAAAGAGATTATAGCACCAAAGCATTTCACTGGACTACATCTAGCCATAATACATCTAACATGTGGTCTGGGATTCTGATAGCCAGGGCTGAAATTCTTTTTTTTTAGTAATTAGTAATTTACTAATACTTTAGGAGTATTAAAAGCATAGAAAATGACATAAACATACTATTTAAGAAGGGACCAGTTTATAGTGGTGTGGAATTTTACACCTGATAGTAGTCCAGTGAATATGAACTTTAAATTGTCACATTTCCCTGAGAAGTAAAAAGTGAGAGTTAAATGCCTAAGCAAAATGCATACATAATATCAGTCATGCAAGATGTCCTGAATAGTAGACAAACCCTTCATTGCTTTCATGTTGATTAAAACTATGGGTTTATTCTAAGTGATAATGGTAATGAACGGTGTTGAGGTCCAGAAGACTTTTCAAGGACAGAATCTCATTATTCCTTGCTTTGGACATACTGTTGGTAGGTTTCTAAAGCGACCTAGATTTTGATCAGGAATTTTCAAATTTGATAATCTCAGCTCTACTTAAAGAGCATGGCTGATGCATCTGTGGTACATTTTATCATACAGCATTTTTGTTTAATTAGATTGTGAACTCTCAATGACTTCCTGAGAGTAAATTTTTTGAGATGAGAATTAGAAAACATTAGATGAGGTAGAGGACTTGAGAATACTTGTCCAGAAGAGATTGATAAGAACATAACTGGGACAGCTGTGAGCTGTGCTTTGGAGTTGTAAATGATGCTGGTAAGTGATTTTCAATTCTGATTTTAAATAGTCTCAGAAATTGTCTTCTACCAAGGCTTCTTTGAATTAAATTTTGTTTAGTAATCAGAACCACTACATATTAAGCCTTCTGGAGCTCATTAGGTACAAGGAGAGGGTGAGAGTTGGGTTTGCTCATCTCTAAGTGGAGAAGGCTATGTAGGTATCTTATTGCTGTCTACAGCTACCTCTTGGGAGGATCTTAAAGAGACAGAGACAGGCTCTTGGTGGAGAGATGCAGTGGCAGGATGGGAGACAGCAGCTAAAAGTTAGGATACAAAACATTTTCATTAAATATGAGGGTTTTAATTTTTCCCCCCATGATAGTGATGACTTGATACTGGAACAAGTTACCCTGTTTCCTTGTGGATGTTTACATCCTGACTGAGCCTTGTCTTTTCAGCAGGGGTTGTATGAGGTGATCTTCTGTGATTTCCAACACAAATTATTCTCTGTTTCTAGTCTGTGCTGTATTTGGAGTTTCAAGAGAGCACATTAGTACATCAAACTCTTTCAAGACTCAGTTTTGCAAATTCTCTTTCCGTTCTTTTAGGCGTGGGCCAGCTTTTAGGGACCAGCTGAGGTGTGTGGGTTGTGCAGGCAGTGGTTCTGTAAACACCCTAGAGGATAGACTTATATATGAATGCCAAGTCTTATGACTACCTGATAAGCTGGAGAATAATGGAAGAAGAGGGATGGAAAATGGGAGTGGATGCCATAAGCAGCACAGACATCACCAATGCCCCTGGGTCTAACAACTCCCTCAGAAGTAAGAGGAGCCTCAGTGACAGTTCTGTCCCATCTGGTGACATTCTGGCTATGTGAAGGAGGAAGCAGGGCGGTGCAGTAGTCACAGGGATACAGTAAGCAGGTAGGAACGTCAGGACCCTTCCTGGAAGCTGTGTAGAGGGAACGGCCTTTCTTAAAGGCCTCTGGGAAGCACACTTCATTTCCTCTTATGAGAGGGTTTCCTTCCTCGTTACCAACATTGTTTCTAAGAGCCAAAATGATCTTCAGTGAGTGTTCATCTCAGGTACCCAGCTGAGATAACTGACAAACAGCTCAGCCACAAGAGGCTGTCATTGAAATGAGGTTGATTTATGTTTTAATGCTGTTGGTGATGTCCAGGTCACAACTAGAATTTTCATTTTCTGCTGATGAGAAGTGACTTGAGTTGTGCAGATGGTGCAGCTGACCCAGCTGTTCCTTGACCAGCAAAGATGAGAGGAAAGGAATACTTCCATATTACTGGAAATATTAGCAATAATAGGTTAGAAGTACTAGACTCAACCTCAAGTACTCAACCTGTAGTACTTAGCTTCAAGAAATCAGAAGTCCAGCTGTGATGATTACTCGGCAAACTCTTCCCCAAACCTTCTCCAGCTTTATTCCAAAACACTGTGCTGGTTTTTCAGGTCTTCTGTAGATATAAGAAAGAAGATATTTACCCCTAAGCTCCTTGGTAGTACTTCATGTGTTTTCTGTTGTTCTCTGAATAATGTACTGGCCTGTGCAATAGTGCTGAAGCTTTTAGCTAGGTAATGTGAAAATAACTCAGAAGACAGAAGCTGTGTTTCTCCTACATTGGAAGGAGAACTGCAACAAAGTGGAAACTAGAAAGCTCTGCTGCTATGCAGAGTTCTTACACATGCACAACTGCACTGCCATTGTTTTAAAACTTCTGTATTTTAAACATTTGTAATATACTTTCCTAACTGTTCAAAGTCAGTTGTACTTGTTTTTGCTGTGACTGCTTGATGCTGCTGGTTATTATCAGCCAAGCAACTTGCACCATTAGCTTTCTAGCAATAGGAAGACATAAAGAATATGGTACAAATCCTGTCGGCAAATACTTTCTGATGGTAGTGTTCAAGCTGAATCCTCAGTGCTTTGCTATAACAATCAGGATTTGGCCCTGCTTGCCCTTGGTATTAATCTTGTCTTCTACCCACTAGGCATTACATGAGATGTAAATGATTTGTTTCCATTCATCAAATTCACAAGGTATGCCTATATCTGTGAAAGATTTAAAAAAAAATATAGCAAAGTTCATAGTCTGTGTAAAAAAAGGAAAAGCATCCATGTATTAGGCCATCAAGAGTCAAAAGCATAATTTGAAATGATAAACGTATCCATTTTAAGTTACACATTACTTTGCATAGTTAATATCACTATAATTAGTCATAGTTCCTGTAATTTATTGAAAAAGATGCTCAGCCCCTCTAGTGTACTACAGTGATGAATGTTGGAAGTGCAACTTTGGAAGCAGGAATCAAGAAAATTAGTAACAGTTGGAGAATTAACATGTAAATCAATAATATCCTTTCTCTTGCATCTTGAAAACTGAGGGCATACATCACACGCTACATAACAAAAGGGAGGGCAGAAGTTAGAATTGTAACTTTTTACATTACTAGGTCTGATTTTACTGCAAGAGCTGTTTAAAATAATTTCAAATGTTAAAGTAAATCTCTAGTAAATATTTAAACTATGTATAACTAGTCACAAATAAATTAAGCTGATTTTATGCATTCTCTCTAATTAGAAGGGCACAGCATTTGTTGAAACGTGATTAGTATTATTCATTAAGCAAAAAATTCTCATTTGTATCTTATTATCACTATTCTGCATAAACCAACACAATTTGTCATGAACTCCCTCATTTGCTGTATCCTCAAATAGCAGATTATGCTTATTTTTCATTTGGACAGTGGAAAATAAAGCCAGGTGTTTGGCAGCACCAGAGTGTTCAGGTGTAACTGTGCCAGTGATGGTACATTACTAGCAGCGTGGATGAAGAATGAGGCATGGAGAATCTTGGGACTGAGGTGCCTTGAGGCCCATCCCTTTTGAGTGGTCCTGCTGATGAGACAGGTGGTGTTGTATAGGACTGAAAAAAGAGAAACTTTTTTTGTAAAGTCAGCCTTTCACCTTCATGTGGAAATGAGAGGTGCTGCACTGTAATATTTGGATGTGCTCATGGCTAAAGTCTCTATGGTAGACCCTTTTGTATTAAAGTTTTCTAAAGCTGAAAAATGTCCATTGCTGCACAGAGGTCACTGTCAGCGTCTGAAAAGAATTGGCACAATATTGCATGGGCAGTATTATGCATTTATATACATAAACATTTACATGTGACCTTGATTGCAATATATCATGCAGGATAACTAATTCACTGTCTGCATATTCTTCCCCTTCCTTCCTCTCATCTCTTTTTAAGCTTTGAAGAACATCTCTTTACATATGTCATATTTAATTCTGCCCTCATTCACATGCATGTAAACCATCAGTAATAATGCTGGACTCAGTGGTGCTGAGTCAGTGCAGGATGGGTTGGAACAGTGTAGCTGGCTTTCGATCAGCTCACTGGGGTTGTGGATTAAAAACTGTGTGAACCCTGAATGGGAATCACAAGGTTTGGTTTCTTCTGACTGTCACTAACTGTCATGTGATTTCTTTTTGTCTTTGAGCTGGGATTCTAGGGGCAATGACATCCAAAGGGATATATTCACCAACAATGGCAGGGGCAAAAATTGCAAGGCATTGTTACTTCTGCATTGTATAGATGAGAATATTAAAGGAATTGTCTAGGCATTAGAACTGTTTTTCCTACAGCATATTTTTCACATCTCTTGGAATTTGGTTGTCAGGCAGTGGTTTAAATTGTTTTAGGGCCTTTGATAAATACATGTAGGGATCAAGAACAGTTTTGGCTATATAGACAGCTTAGATCCAGCTTCTTTGGATGGCAGATTGTTTGAATTTTTCACTGTTTTCTTAAGATTAGGTGCTCCTGAGTGGCCCTGGAAGTTCTAGATAGCACAATAAGTGGTATCCCTCGGAGTGAATGGCAGCATGGGAACCATGCTAAGACCTGTGTGTTTATTCGTTACCGTTCCCTTTTTTGCCTTCAGTGATAAAGTAGCTTCTTTATCAAAATGGACTCTCACAAAAATTTTACATTGAATCTGATGCCCGGTCTTACATTTGGAGCAAAGAAACAGTGAGACAGTCTCATCTATGTTATGATACACAAATCTGTTGTCAGTCTTGCTGGAAGTATGACATGAAATTTTCATTCCAAGATAAAAGCAAAGGAAAGGTTATTTCCAACATAACCCAATAGCAGTGAAAAGTCCAATGCAGAGCAATAGTGAAAAGGAGGTACTTTGTATATGGTCACGTTAAAATTATGGAAGCATAGTTCCAGACATAGACCCCACATATTGACACTTGAAAATTCATTAATTTTATATATGTTTGTCATTGCTCATGTGTATCTTGTCTGTGGGTTTCTGTGAGTAGTTTATTCCATTTTACTGAATATGTGCTTGTGAATAACAAATCCAAACTATGAATAGCTTAAATAGCTAGTAAGAGAAACAATTACATTTCCTTTCTCTCTAACATGCAATTTTAATTTTCATAATTCTATAAAAACATATCCCCCACAATGCAGGCCTGCCAGGAGGCCTGAAATCTGCAGGCTATGGCCTCTCAGGCTGTTTTCCAGTGACTCATTTTTAATTTTATAGAAGCATTATCTCTAGCTAGTAAATTAACAACAGCCTATAGTGCACACACACTGTCATCCATCTGCTTAAGGCTCTTGTCATTTGACACCAGTCTTGTATCCATAGACTTCATCTGGTATTCAAAAGCTATCAACCCTGCCTCCAAGGTAGCCCACCTTCTGGCTCCAGGCTAGAGGAGTGACTCTCCATTTCCAAGTCTAATGAACACATAGCTATTAGCAGCTTTTCCATTAAGGATCTAGTCTTAGAAAACAGGCAATGTTGGAGTTACTTGGATCCAGAACTACATGGAAGAGTGTTCCTTAGGCAGCCTGACTTTTGTCAAGCAGAATACTCAGTGGTACCTCCCTCTTGCAGTATGTTAGACATTAGTGGCGTGTATTAATAGATGAAATTCTTTATATTATCTTTCAAATTAGGGACAGCATTTCTAAGGAGTTTTGAAAA
Organism: Passer domesticus; assembly: GCF_036417665.1. Lineage (NCBI taxonomy): Eukaryota > Metazoa > Chordata > Aves > Passeriformes > Passeridae > Passer > Passer domesticus. The sequence continues at coordinate 47,440,640 of NC_087480.1, forward strand.
ATGCATGTAATATCAAAAATCTCAGGACTGGTATGAGTCCCCCAAATGAGAGAAAGCCACGTACATTTATATATCCAACCATTGTATGGTTGGAGAGCAGCCTAGCAACTATTTCGCAGTTGCTGAATTTTGTTTTATTCCTAATTTGGCTGCAAATGAGATAATTTGTATTCTTGCAAATAATTTTTATGTAAACTGATGTCTTCTGCGAAGGAGTCGTAGGGATTTAACAGCGAATTGTGTCTCGTGGACAAATTTCAGTCATCACAGGATAGAAGTTGACAACAACTACTGCTCAGTCAAGGTCAGGGAACTTCCAAGAGTAGTTGAAAAAAAAGGGCTTGTGTTCTGGACTCAAAGGACATATTTTTTTAGATTTTGTTTTCCAGATTATGATAAATGTAGTTGTCATGGACAAGTGAGAAGAATTGACACGAATCATAGGAAGCTGTAGTTAGGGATGAAACATAGGTGATACCAGCATTTGAAAAAATCCAGGAAGGCAGGGAAGGTAGTTTGTCCTGTCATTTTTCCCCTGTCCACAAGCTTGGAAAGTTCCATCTACTTCCATTTGTTTGTGATATTTTGGTCTGATAATCTATGCAGAGAAAAATTTACCTGCCTTTATGGGCTTTGTTTTCATTGTGTACCTCAGAAAAAGCCTTTTTTATTCATGTGTCCTTCCACAGGGATGGGGTGTCATGGTACTTGCAAGAATTAGAGCTCTGAAAGACACATGATCAACAGTAGTAACTTAGCTTTTTTCACTGTGGCAAGTGCCCGTACTCCAGTAACACACAAGTAATTATGCTTTAACCTATGATAGACCCAGAATTATATTCACATACATTCAGCTGAGGAGTGAGGCTCAGAGAGTGCCAAGAGGCTTAAGAAAACCAGGCTATTCTGAACCTTGATGTGAAAACAGTGTAGTTGGATTTCTGTGGACTCCTGGTGATGACCTGTGTCATGTTCCACAAATATAAGGTCTTAACACTCTATCAGTCACTCTTTTTCACTGAGTCATCTTTGAGAGAATCAGTCTTTAACTGGTATTTGTGAGACTTTTTTGCTTTCTCTTAAATATAAAGGATCAAGTTGTTTTGAGGAATACGGTGACTGTTTCACAAAATAATGTTAACTATATATATTATTTAATAACATTGTCAGTTATGTGAATAATTTTCTTGTAATTTCTATACAGAATACAAGCAGTATCTTCAAAATGCCTTTTAAAAAGATTCTTTCAAATTCTTGTATGTGCATCAAATATGAAACTGCTCTTGATTAATAAAAATATTAGATTATATTTGATTACCCAACAGAAATAAAAACAAGTAAATAATAGTGTTTTATCAAATGGTTAACTTCAGTACATAGTGAAGTAATTTAAAATAAAAAACCCCTTATGCTTAGTCTTTGTAATATGTGACAAGATCATCAAATTAGAAGAGAAATGGCCGTTGATTTCTACTCTTAAAGAAAATAAGATTAGTATGTAAACAATTTAAAATAAATTGCTAATTTGCTTCCAATTATATAGTATATAAAGCATTAGTAATGGTAGCAAATTAGACATTATTTTATTTATACGTTATCTATTGGGAAAATTGGCCCTTCACCAAATGAAGCCTTCATTCTACAAGCATTTGGTTAATTCCTTACCTTTAGGCATCTAATTAATCCTCCTGAAGTCAGAGAGACAAATTTTGTGATTGTAGTTTAACAGCCATAACTGTCTGCAGGTTTGGAAGTCAAACAGAAACTTAAACTCAGCCTGGAAATCATACAGGGAAAATGCCACAGGGTGCCAAAGCAACGCTGGGATCTCAGTGCCCTGTGCAATATTTCTTTGCCAAATTCACTGTGAATTTTTCAGACTTGGTTTTTGGTTGTGAAGGCCAAATAGTTTTCCAGTATTCCTTTCTAGGTAAGCAAGCAGGTGTTTATATCTTCATTTTACAAATGCAGGAAGTGGTTTGCTGAAGGCTGCAAACTCAAGAACCTGTTACTGGAGTGAAGGTTAGGACAGAGAAGCTCTTGGTTCCTGGTTCTGCATTCAGTTCACAGCAAAATACCATTCTCCAAGAAAATTTGTGGAAATATGTACATAAATTATAATTATAAACATGTAGCTTATAATAAATATGTAGCAGTATATATGCACTGGTAGACAATGAGTATTAGAGGAATGATCACTAATCCTGTCTGATGGTGTGCAAGACTCCTTATGGTGCTTTAGAAATAATAATCCATGCTGTAAAAGATTCTTATAGTGAATAGTTCTTGCTGCATAGGACTGCATCCCCATACAGAATTAGGTGTGTAGTACCCAATCTTCCACAGGATCTTTCATGTATTTTTTGTACTACTTGTTCTCAGTTGTTTCAGCAGGATGACTTTTTTAGGGTGGATAATTGACAGACATTGTATTCTGCTTTTCAATTTTTAAATGAACACATGATATTTCTAATTGTTAAAAGTGGACTGTGGATGAAAGATAAATTCAAAATTTCTATTTTTGTGGGTCACCATTGCTTTTGTAGATGATAACACAATATTATTATGATGATTATTATGATCATTGTTTCCATGGCATGAAATGCAATTGGATTTGGCTCTTTTTTAAAATAGAGACAGTTAGCAGACAAGACATTGATGACATCCACTGGCTTTGCCACTTGGTTTTGTAGAGGTCTGACGGTGCAGGGTAAGTAGTGAAGGGACTCTGATGCAGAGGCTGCTAAGGCTGTGAACAGGATTTAGTGGATGATGTATCCCAAAGGATAAAGGGTGTAACTGAACAGCAGTGGCACTCGGTATACAGAAAAGACTGGAAGTGGCTTTTTAGACATTCCATCACAAAATATTCTAAATCCATTTCCAAAATGCTACCTTTGCATATGTGGATTTTGCTTTATTGAAAACATTTTATGGCCATTCAAATACCTCATAGAAGAAGAGAACTTTAGAAAAAGAGGTTATATTCAGCCCCATCTTTTGTAATCAAATCTGCTTCAGTCTAGCTGGAAACTGTATCTGCAAATTGTTCTATATTACAACCTATGTTGATTTTTTCCCAGCTGTCTGTATGGGTAAGTGCAGCAATAGTCATGAGGTATATTCTCAAAAGTTTGTGAAATCTTTATAGAAATTATAGATTACAGCATTGGATTTTAAGGATTCAATGTAAGAAGTACCTTTGCTAGCCCATTATTTTGTTACTTGTTGGCCAAATAGTCTTGTAGGAAAACAATACTTTAAAAACGAACCTGGACTAGGCAGCTTCATAACTATTAAAGTATGTATTCAATATTTGTGCAGTAAGATAGTCAGTAAATAATGATATTCAGTAAATAAAACTGAATATCAGGGATACCAAATTTTAAAATAACCCCAAGAAAAAGACTTGAAAATATTTTCTGTTAATGAAAAGATCACTTTCAGAGAAATACTTTTTATGAAGGGAGTGAACAGATTATTTCCAGATAATGTAAAAACTTCCATCTCAACCTCTGTCCCTTTCATTCTTTCCCCACAACTCATGGTCTCTCTCTCTCATGGTGTGTACTCTGAAATCTGCTCTTCAACCCCTCACAGGCTGATGGTAAAAATCTCCATGTGTAAGCTGCTTTCTTATCCTTCATATACATTTCAGAAACTTAAGCAAAGAAACACTAATTCCTCTACAATCTGAAAGTTTCTGGCTCCCTTAACCACCTTCCAAAGCTGACATGGCTACCAATTTTTGCCTATTTATAGGATTAGAAGCTTAGTGATACATCCATTGCATCCCTTCTGAAAAATACTCCAAAATTACATACTTGAACTAATTGAGGTACAATTCCTGAGTAAATGATATGTTTAGGAACATAGGTCAGAAATGAAGCTGTACTTTGGGTCTTAATTGTTCCCTTTCAGTAAGAGTCATGTGAGATTCACACAGACTTGTAGGATAAGTGACTTAAGAGGTAGATTGTTGACCCATTCTCAAAGAAATAACTTTGTTTTCAATGTAGATGTGCCTGTTTTCCAAGCATTTTAGGTGTTTGGACTCATGTAAATAAAAATTTAAAACTACATTTGTCTATCTATAGCTTATCAAGCTATTTTCAGGTTTTCCTTATCAAAAACTCACATTAGCTTCTTTTGAATGTGTTTGAAATGCTGCAGTAGTAGGGTAGAGGACACTGAAGTAGGCCTTCTCTACCTGAAGCTTTATCCTTGTTATGGCAGAAAATTTATACACTTAAATCTCTTATTTAGCATCCTTTGTTGTCCATTTCTATGCTGGAATCCTTAATGGTTTTTGTAATCTGCAATATGTAGCTGAGGAGTGAAACAAGGCTGAGAAAATACTATTTGGAAACAACGGCTGGGTGCCCATGATTTCTGTGATGTTCAGGACAATATATCTGTATTTTAATCAGCTGGCTGTAAATGAAGAAGCATTCTATTGTATGATTAATGAAAAGTGCTGGGTTTAGTTATGGTAATATATGTATGTTAGAGATTTAAACTGTTGTGTGTAGCTATTCAAGTTTGCTATTAACATCAGCAGCATTGCACTGAGATTGGACCAGCTGTACAACCCTCAGCGAAAGGAAACTTTTATAAAATACTTTTATTCAGTGGGGGTACAATGAGACACTGAAGTCAAGAGAGCATGACTGAACTTTAACATCATGCTATGTTTCCAGTTAACCATTAAGTTGTCGTTTCCATAAACCCAAATGTTTTGATAGGAAAAACAATTGCTGTAGACAGAAAAGGAGTCAGACTGAACACAGATCAGTTCAATAAGCAGGAGTTCTTGATGTGTTATAAGGCAGTGGCTTCCCAGCTCTTGGGGAAAATTGCAGTTTGATCGACTGCCAATAAGTGAGATCATACTCGTATCTTTTTTATTTGTTTATTTTTAATTTGTGAGCAAAGACTGTGCTCATTAAAGTGAGGAACTCCACACTTCTTTTAGCCAAGTGTTACCATATTCTATATAATAAATTGTGTACACTTCTATCCTTTTCAGTCATTCATCTAATTTTCCTTGGAATTGCATTAAATACTTCATTATTCAAGTATTTTCCAATCTGTACTATTTATATTTCTGGTACAAACCTGCATTTGATTACACTCATATAGTAGATGCTTTGTCCTTTTTATGTGGGCATGAACTTGTTGCCCTTTTCTTGGTTTTGTTTTGCTTTGTTTTGACAGGTAACTGAAATGATTGACCAAGTAAATGAATTAAAGTTATTGTCTGTATTTTGGGATTTATAATTACTGCAATGAATCTGAATTACTATAGAACTTTACAGCTTTATGTTGTTTTCTGATCTTACCATAGAGTAGAAAATATTTTCATTATCTATTTTTAGCAAAATAAGTAATTTTTTTGTTTGTTTCTTATTTGTTTAATAGTGACATGACCCTTGTTTTTATTTTTCAAATTTTGGTGGATTAATTATTGAGTTTATTAGGGCAGTACTGAGAAGATCTGTTCTTCTCTGTGGCAGATAGATACCAGTGTCTTAATGCCTTGGCCACAAGGCTAAGCAATATCAGATTGCTGAGGCCTGTGACAGTTAAAATATCCAGATTGTGTCTGTGAATGTTTTCACTTTTGAAAATGTAAACTTTTAGCATTAATGCTGCCATTACCAGAATGTTGCTGGCATTGCTGCTGTGTTAGAAGATAATTACTGGACTCACTCCTGACATATAACACTTCTTTTTCCCAGGGAGGTGGGTGGACAAGCACACAGAGCTCATTGCTGAGCTACTGAAGTTGGGTAACTTCTGTTGCCTTCATTGATCCTGTGTGGCTTTCAAAATATGAACTGAGTTGATGGAGAAAGCATCTGTGTAGTTCACATTACTAGAGGAATTTGTTTATTATACTTTGCACAGAGGTTGTTCCTATTCTTGTGTGCCTGGTAACAGTTTGATTTTTGACTGCTTTTTAGGTTTTTCAGATGACTTACATGGAGTTCCTTATTTTGATTTCTACTGGCTAATATTGTGTTTAAGCAGAAAGAAAAAAGCCTTACAGTGTGATCCAGGGATCATTTCTTCACCTAGTCAAATACACGTTTCCCACCTTTCTGTCCTTCATCCTCCATAGCTCTTCCTCTGTGTTGAAGATGATCCTATGCAGTGCCCCAAAAGCACTATTTTCCCCTTAATCAAGTGCCACACTTTCTTCTGCCAGACAGTGCAGGAGCGTTAAGTTTGGAGCTTTGGTGGACTGCCAGCTCCATTGCTGTGTGGAGGGGGAGGAAATTCACACAAGTATCACACTTTTCAAGGCTTTCATCCCCTACAGAATGTATTAAAAAGTCTGAAAGCAGCTGTGCTTGCTCCTGCTGTAATAATGGTAGATCCAAAGAAATGTAACCATCCCTTCCCATGCCATGAGTTTCAGTTGAGCTACATAATTACAGCTCCTTCTTTAGACTCCATCAAGAAGGAAAATTTTAGAAAGTTATGAAATAAGAGAAAACCAAGTGACTGTCAACTGAACTTTCATTACTCCTTAGTTTTAAGAACAATGAAATTGCAAAGAATTGGGTAGAATACTTGAACTCCCATGGAAGATATGCACTGCATATATTGTTGACTTAATGTGAAATACCTGTTTAAATCAGCTTTTTCTGTAGTTTCCTTGTCATAAGACTTAATTTCAGCAACATCTGCAATGGAATTGTAATGCAAATCAGTGCAGATTATCACCAGTTAATAAAGAGTCAAAAGCATATTTTAGGTAGTACAATTTCTTCAGTTTATTTCTATGGTTAATCTACTCATATGTTTTCAATAAAACCTTATATGAAATACAAAATGTATGTACAGCATGATATGTGAATGATTTTGGTTTTGGCATAGCATTTGGTTGTCCAAGACCAAATCCTACAGTTTGGTCTCCTCTTCTGACCTGAACTCCAAATATTCCTTGTTTATTTAGCAGTGCTCTAAAGAAGGATTTGAGCACTCATTTTGACACAGAACTTTTAAGAGATGTACTCTTTACTTTATGTGCATCCCTATAATCAAAAAGGAAAATGGGAAATTATTCAATTCAGAGGACCATTCCTTAAATATTATTCTCAGGCTGAGTAGACATAATGGGGGAATCTTTTCTCTTAACAGTGTAATTTTATGTAATGAAAAAAATCAAAATTTCAATAATTTCAACTGGAAGTTTTTGGATGTACTACTGTCTCACTAAGCATGAACTGTAGTTTTCAGAACAATCTCAGAAATGTCCAGAAATCAAAACAGGAGAAAAGGAAACCATATTCCCCAGCCCCAGAGGCAATTTTGGAAATACAATTCTAGTTATTATTGGATCTTATTATCTATACAAGGCTTTTGCCTTACCTTTGTTACCACAAGAAATACTTTTTATGAGAGTACTGTTTCTGAAGATATATTTGTCCCTGATTGATTGCCTTTGAGATGGTGACACTTTTCATTTTATGGAAATATTACAACAGTTTGAGCACTGAGCTTCAGAAAAGCCCCAGGGGTGAACAAAGAGCTGTCTAGGACCCCAAGAACAGTGCCACAAGTTACGTAGTGTTTAAATGGGGGAAGCATGGCCTGCCCCAGTCTCTCCAAGAGTTCCCCACAAGGCTCCTAGCTTTGTTTAGCTCTGAGTAACAGATCAGCTGTCACTCCTGCAGCCGTGGTAGAAACAGGCCTAGCAGTTTAATGATTAGTTAGCACCAGCTTTTCTTCCTCTGTTAGCCTTTGGAGTAGTGTCACAGTGAGTGCAAACACTTTGGGTGAATATTGTAGAGACAAACAACCTGCCAGTTAAAGGGAAGTGCTTTTAGGATCAGAATTCTTTGTAGTAATTTGTTGGCCCAAACTACCTGATAGTCAAGGTTTTAAATCAGTGTAACTTTCCCCTGGTACCCAATTATAATTAGGTTTTAGCAATATAAGAATTACTAGTAAAATCAGTATTCATTGCAGTATATATTTGTAGTTTCTGGTAGCTTCTGTTATTTGTGTGTGAACAAATGATGTGTTTGGCCTCAGAGTAGCACAATGCCCCTGTGGGTGCAGCTGCCTAAATATGCAGTAGGAGCACACGTATGTGGGGCATCCAGCTCTCCCAGGAGTCGTAGGTGACACAAACATGTTCCTCAGGAATATATCAAGGCATCATAATACAACATCCTCATGATTTAATGGGCATTTTGCTACATTCCACGTGCCCAAAAATGGGAAGGCAAAGAACGACCAGACCCTGTGTTATTTTGTTTGCAAGTCTTTATCTCTGCTGGGACACAGAAGTAGGAAGAGCTCAGTGGACTATTTGTGAGCACTGAGTAGTCTGAATATTTTGTAACTCATTGTAAAATCAGAAGCAGCATTGCATAAGCATTGATAATATGGAGCAAAATGCACTTAAATAAGAAATAAATAGGATCAGGGTGTTTCTTGCATACAGGAGGCCTAACCATTTCAGAGATTAATGTAAGCAGATTTATGAGGTTCTGAATGTAAATTTAGGTGGAACTATTTGAATTTACAAAATAAATAAATAAAATATCCCCAAATGAAGCCCTGCTTGAAGGACTGAGCATGCCAGTAGCAAGTTCTGCTTCAAACTTCAAGAGATAAAGTAATGTTAGAGTGTATCTGTTAGTCTAATTTATTCAGTGTCATTGCTGTATCACAACCTTCTGTTTGATTTTCTTATAAACTAATAATTTCCTGAATGAACTAATACTGCCATAGCCACTAGTACCTCTGCCTTGTAGAAGTTTTTTATTGTTGTGTATGCAACTAAATTGAAATATCTTTCACTTGAAATATTGACTTTAATATCTCATTTGAAAAATTCATGAAGCCTTTGATGTTAAATCCATACTCAATTTAGCCAAATGCCATTAGAATATGCAATATGCCTGAATACAGAGAGCATTATTGTCTGTGTTTCTGCAGAAGAATTACATTTTATGACTGTAACGTCAGGATCTTTTTTGGATTTGTTCATGAAGAAAAGAAAGAGAAAGGCAGCACATTAGAAGCAAAATGAAAAGTGGTATTGATTAGGCTCTCATTTACCCTCTCTTTGCTTGAATCCCTAAATGCATGGAAATAAGGGTTGTGCCACAGCAAGTAACAATGCTCTGTAATGAATGGAAGAATCTTTAGAAAATTAGTGTAAACATGTATGATAGTGCACAGATGTTGCTCCTAGTAACTGTCATACATTTATTTTACATCTCCATTTACATATATCTCTTTATTTCCTAATAGTATCATAATAGAAACACGACAATAGTTAATGATTTCATAAAACATGGAATGTAAAGCTGACAGAGAGGTAGAACATTAATTGAAACCTATAGCTATAGTACATTAGAATTACATCTCCTAAATGACTCCTGATAAAAATATCCCTCTTCTACAGAGAAAGACAAAGACAGGTAAAAAACTAGGCTTTCAACAAATTAATTTTTTTTTCCAGTAAAACAGACTGGCAAATGTTGCAAAATCTCCTGAGTGCTAATAGAATTGTATTTGCCTTTGGTAATTTATGGGCACTTTTCCTCCAGCTATCGATCACAGTTGAAAAAAGTAAACTGCATTAACATTTTAGGCAATAATGGCTCCAGAAAATGTTTGATTTTTATCAGTACCAAAACTGATGTCAGGAAACTTGGTTCTTCAGCAGAAGAGGGAGAGCTGAGTGCATCCAGCTTGTAGCGTGTTCATGCAAGTGCCCAGATTTGACTGAACGAACTGGACGTTAACTAATGTTTGGAGCTTGTTACGTTATCCTAAAACATAAAATGTAAGTTGATGGCACAAGTCAGGAGTGTGGCAGTAATGAGGTGTCTGAAGTACTGGGGGTCTCTGAGGATTCCAGTGAGCGCGGAAGGGGCTGAGGGAGAGCTGCTCTCTGCCTCCATCTCCTGGCCAGTGCCTGGGACACAAACTGCCTCCACTTCCTCTGCTGCTGGCTTTGGCAAGCCTACTGCCTCAACCGAGTAACAGCCATCTGAAGCAAGCTCGTATTGGAAAAATAGCACATTTTAAAATTTCCAAAGGGGAACTGGACCCTAACAAGCTTATGTAGATGTATATTAAAGTGGATGGTGCAAAATGCCAGACTAAGGGAGCTGAAAGCTCTGTGAATAAATCCAGAGCATTAGTGTCTGGGATTTTATGCTCAGAATTAGGGGAAAGTGTTTTGGTCAGTGATGATGACTCATGTTGTCAGATGGTCCTTGATATGTGTGTTATACAGGTTGGTGAATGGACTTGAATTTCTGCAGAATATTTATATATCATGAGAGGAAACAGCTTCATTTCAATAGTTAACTCTAAAAATTGCATTTTGAAAGTATTAACAGTGGAACTTACCTCTTTATTATTGGGAAGCAGTGCTGTAATATAGTGACTTTGAAAGTGAAATTGAAGTTTCAGATTTTAGGTTAGATTTCTGGTTTTACTATAGGCCTTTACCATTTGCAGAAATCTGTGATATACAAAAGTGAGTTTAATGAAACTTCTTACATTAATGTTATTGTACGTGACAACATAGCACAATAGATTGATACTTGGTTTCTGTATAATTAATTTTGACGACAAAGAACATGTGGAATTAGTGTACAAACTGCGACTGCAATCTTTCCAAATCCTTTCATTGCTCAGGTTATTCCATACTTTTATGCTTTTGGAGCAATGAAATTATATTGCTGTTTGGTCATATGTTAAATTAATTGTGACAAGTTAAAATAGATGTTAAAGCGAGCATCCTACAAATTAATTAACAATTGATTAGTACAGCTTATAATTTTTCATAAGAAGAAAAATCATGTATATTTTGAGTACAAATAAAAGTCAAATATTTCCACATCCTGGAAGAAATTTTTTGAAGATCATATAAATTATACAATCATTTTATGTAGAACCCAATTTAATATCCTTGCTTGTGTTTTAAACAAATGTGCAAACATTTCTTGGAGATCTCATACTCCATTCTCATACCATGCTTTTTCTTCAGGTGAAAAAAGGAACATCAGAACCTCTGTGCCTCAAATGATTATTTTTCACATTATGCAAAAAAAAAAAAAAGTCTGAAGTATATATTAGGATGTAGCGTATAGTTTATATGTGTACCACTGAATCTGATACAAGTGAGTAAAAACTTATTAGAGAAATTCATTTGCCATGCCTGAAGCCTTTACAGTGAACAGTTTTACAGATCTCATTTTTCAGATCTGAATTTTATTTCAGAAGCTTTGCAGTCTGCTGACTAATGAAGAACAGTAAAGTTGTATCAAAAAGAAAGTAACTTTCAACTGCAATTTAGAAATATCGCACAAATCAGCATGTGGCTATACACCTGTGTGTATCAAACATGAAAACAAATTGCATCCTTGTTTTGGATCACCTAGTCAATGGAGCTGAATTTCTGGCTTTTAGTTTCAACCAGGTAAGGTAAGGTGGCCTGTTCAGCCCATGTTATTAAAGAAATTGGTTCACCTATTTGATTTCATGTCATTGTAGTTCCAACCATTCATTTATTCAATAAACAGTTTGGTATGTTCTGAGAAATAATGAATATTGATTAAAAAATCAATCACTTATTAAGAAACAGGGAAATTGTTTATCCAATCAATTTTAATTTTTGATTTGTTATTTATATTTTCCAATTTAATCCACCCCTCCCTTAGGCTCCCAAACTACCAAGGAAATCAGGAGGAAGCGCAGAGTGATGCTGGCAGCAACTGTGCAAAGAACACAAAATCTAATGCATTCATTTCAGATTAGACTGATGGAAATAGGCCATAATAAAGGAGACTGTGATTGAGAACTGTGGATACATTACCTCATGCACCTTTGGCCATTGCACCAAAACTTTAACTTTTAATACGATTTATGAGGCTCTCTGCTTCCTACCTATTACATCACTTAACTCTGACACTGTCAAAACACAATAGTTACAAATATATTGCAGGTTTCATCTAAGCTGGCAGAGATTGTGAGCATGGAGGCTGAATGCACAAGGCAGTGAGAGAGACCTGTACAAGTGCTCTGGAGCATTTATCCATTCTCTTGATGAGACCTAAGCCCTGAACAGAGGTGCTGAATATCCCTTTTTGCAGGGAAACAGGGAAACCAACAGAGCCATTTCATCTGAATGTGGGCACTGATTCTGATTTCATTGTTCATTACACTAATGAAGAAAAATGCCTTGATACAAAAAGGCAAGAGACAAATATTCTTCCATCCCTGAAGAATAGTTTAGTCTCTTTGGGATTTTTGTGTAGAAGTCAGAAAAATTTTGTCTTAGTTCTGCCTTTGAATTTGCCTGAGTGAGGAATCTTCCCTCCCCACCATCATGTGTGACCAAATGTAGTTCTCCTTTTTAAGAAAGCAGAGGTGTGCTAGTCTCTTCATATTTGAAGTTGGTATTAACTATGCTTTGCTTACTTGATTTTCTCTCATACCTGTCTTCATGTCAGAATACTATTTTTTAAAGAAATATGGAAAGACACTTTAAAGAATGGGGTAGATATTTTATGGAGTGAAAATTTTTTTTTAAAGGACTTTCATGGGGAAGGATTTGGAAACACTACTTGCAATCTGTCACACTGCTTTTGTGAACCTTGAGCTGGTAAATGAAAACTCACCTTCTTGTGAATAGATGAAAAGTGAGAATGTATGAGAAAAAAACCAAACAGGCAGAGCCAAAGGCCAGGGCTATGTGGTCTGAGATCTACAAGGGAAGGAGGGTGTCTTCAATGGAGAGTATTCTACAAAGGAAGGAGATTCAGTCCTTGTGTGTATTTCAGCCTCTGTTGAAACCCAAGGCTCTGAGGTATGATTAGCAGTGTTAAGTAATCAAACCTTGTTCATACTAATTGGGTTGTTAGTCTTTCAAATATGGAAGAGTAAGGGAAGGACTATTTTTTTTTCTCCAGTAAGCAAGCATATTATATGGGAGTTGAGAGTTCAGATTGTACATAAAAGCAAAACTACTACTGGTACCTGGCTTGTGCAGTCTTCCTGCCTGTGAAAATTCTGTGGGAAATTTAACTGGCCATGTTTATGATCAGTCTTATGGACAGTTTTTAAAGTTGGCTTTCTCCATTATATTTCCTGGCATTCTGCTTGTTGATGACCTCACTTTCCTCTTAATTTGTATCTTCTTTCATCAGTTTTTAAGGCAGATGAGGTATCCCTTGCCTTTCATTTCACTTATGTTCACACACAAAAGAACTGTGATCTGCTCTGTGATTGAAATAAAAATTCCCATGTTTTAAAATGTCATTTTAATGTTTAAAACATAGAGATTTTAGTGCAAGAAACCATGATGCAGATGAAGCTAAGTACAACATTTACATAAATGTTTAAAAATACTCAAAGATAGCAATACTTTGTTTTGCATCTCGGGGATGTACACAACAAACTTCCCCAAGGTGCCTCATGAATCCAGCTCTACTCTCTGATGATATAGCAGAAGATAGCAATAAAAAAGTTTTGACTGACACCAGTTGAGAAGAGTTTGCAAACATTCAGAAGATTAACTTCAGAATTCTAAAGATTTTGTTGAGTAATGGGGGGAAAAGACTCCAGGGTTTAATTACACAATGCATTATCAGGACCCTCAGATTTAAAATCTGGGAGAAAATTACCCCTGGAAGTGTTAGACCTGAGATTCAATACTCTGCCTGAATTTTGGTCAAGATAAAGACTTGTGAAACAGAATAAACAAGCTCCCTTGAAACTTCTGGATTTATCTAGCTAAGAAAAGACTGAGGGGTGAATAATGTGAGTTCTAAATGATTGCTATGAGTAGGATTGTTCCCTATGTTCGCTAAGTGCAGGGCAAGATATTCTTCTTCCTGTGTATAGGAAAAGAAATTTTTATTAGAGAGCAGGAAAGAAGCAATCTTTCATTCTATGATACTGATTGGAGGATGGGAACAGCTATTTTAGGAGGCTGTGTAATTGTAATCATTTTTAAGAAACAGGTTATACAGAAATATACAGCTTATTCCTTATTTATATTAGCCCCTTCTTGAAAGTGCAAAGCTGCCCTGGTTGGCCTACTGAGCTCCTTTTCCTCTCTTTCCTGATAACATTCCATGATTATATTTAACTGTTTATTACTTCGCCCAGATTAAATCTCTGAATAAGAAATGGTTAAATAATTTGGAGACTAGAAATTGCTACTACCCATCATTTTTTGTTTCATTCATATGATTGCATTCCTATATTTGGGGACAGATGTATATGTGGCATCAATGAACAGATCTCAGTATCTGATGAGGGAAGATAAGATATAATGCCAGTTTGGTACAGAGCCAGTTAGATTTAGGTGTTTCTGTGTGTTTATCATCACACTAATGGTGTGAAAAGTTGGATGCAAACACCCAGCCATTATTCCATTAAACCTTTATCTCCTGTAGATGGGATCACAGCATAAAAGGCAATCAGAATTGGTTCCACCAAAAGTTTCATCTGATGTCATCTCTGAGTAATCATTAAACATTCAGGAATAGTAAGACAGTACTGAATTGCTTCACATATCTGAAAATGAACTGCATTTGGTGGAATACATTGAAAGAGACCACAGGAGTGTTGCACAGCACCTTGATTTTCCAAAGAATAGGTATTTCTATAGGTAACCATGAAAATAGATACAGAGATGAAATTTCTTGAAGCTTTCTTTCAAGTTTGCAGAAGATTTTGATTAACTTGGAGCAGCAGTAAGCTTTGTTTAAAGGTGAAGCCCAAACACTGTATATGTTTGCCAGTTCATGGCTAGTTAAATGTAATTGCATTACATTGTCAGAAAACAAATAGAACAGCCTGGAGTACTGTGTTCACTGTGTTCATGTTAAAGGAAACCCTGAGTTTGAACTGGAAGTCTTAGAAGAAGAAAAGGAATGATGATTCGTTTTCTAGGGCAATTGTTCTTTTGAAAAACTTATATGTAAGTTCATATCTCTCTGTCATGACTCTGCCGATAGTTCTGGAAGGGTTTTTCCTGCAAGGACTCCCATGTGCAGTGCAGAATAGTCCTGTTGCAGCCACTCCTGAGTGTAAGCAGAGACCTGTTCTGTTTACAGCATCATGTTAAGGTGTAGTGTAGTTAAGTGGTGCTGTGATGATTTTGAGTAATTTTAAGAAGTTATTAGTGAACAACCTTGATTCATTAGGGCCCTGTGTGTCAGTCCCTATGTACCAAAGGAGTCTAGACCCCGCAACGTCTTGACTGGTTGTGAATTGTTCTGGTTTGTCATATTTTCTGCATTATTCTAATCTTGGTATGAATAGAATTGCATCCCCTTTTGCTTGACAGCAAAGACAAACATCAAGCTGTCCAGAAGATAGAGTGCCATTTAATTTCTCTTTTGAAATTCTTGATGGGATGGGCACAACATCAGCAAGCACTCAAGAAAAAACCTCCTGACCCTCCAATTATTCTTGCTGACATTTTTATAATAATTTATTTTTCAAGAAATTCTTAGTCCTTTGTGTCAGAACAAAAACAAAACCAAAAAACCACAAAAAACAACCTCAAACTTTATTTAATTGTTATTTGGTCAGAACTTAAATTCCACAGAAGTCCTAATTTAAATTAAATTAGTATTCAGAATGTTATCTTTTCCCCACTACAATTCTTAAAATATAAGCAAAGCATATTATACTAGAATCGTTATGTTAAAATGGCTGTTTATTATTGTTTTAAACCAAATGGTTTGAACCAGCTTTATTCCCAGTCTAGCATTAAATATCATGCACACTGTTGCTGTGTAATTGTGGCTACACATTTTAGAATGTTCCTTATGTGTACAGAATGGAGAAAAATCATATTACCATGTTATTCAACATGAAAACCTATAAAAGCCTGCAATTCAAATATGCCTTTTTGAGACAATTGAATTAAGAGAGTTAGATTAAAATATAAATGAACTTGTTAAGTAATATTTTATTTTCAAAACCCATTTCCTCTTTATATTATTTATACAGTTGGCGTGTTTGACCAAGAGAATTGATATATTGTCCTCAATAGGGTAAATATCCACTGTGATTACTCATTTAATTGCCAGAGCCATCTTTCTCCTTTCAAATAAAGCAGTATTTAAGAAAAGAAGTCCATTACTCTTTCTCCAAGTGCTGTATCTATCAGATGAGCCTGTCCTTCCTGTTTCTGTGTCAAATCACAAAGCTCATACTCTGTGCCTACAGTAACTTTCTGCAAGTCCAGTGTATTAAGCCACCCTCTCTCTCTGTGCCTGTGCCCTGTTAGACAGGAGGTTGCTAGGCTTTACTGACACCTGCTAACACCAAGCTGTGCACAATGGATTCTTTGGAGTTCATGGCTGAGTATTCTGATAACAAGATAAAAATAATACATGGTGTTAAAAACATCAGAGACTCAATTTAAACGGATGGAAAGGATAGTGTTTATTCACATTCCAAGGCACAAAACTGCATATGTTCAGGACACACTTTGGGTGTTTAATAAGCTCAAGTCCCAATGAATTGGTTCTTGACAGTTATGAATGGTAGACTGGCTGCATTAAAGCAATGAGGGAGCTAACAGCAGGTTTGCAACTGGGTTTGAATAAATCATCTACCAAACATATAACGGCATTGTAACAGTAGGCCAAAACCTCTCCAGCCATGTGATTGCTAGTTGCCAGGAGACCATGAATCTTGGGTATTCTGAAAATATTGAAATAATTTTAGCTGTCTCAAATTTATAGAATCTCTGGAAAAATATAATGCATTTAAATATATTAAAATACAACTACTTTGTCAGGGTACATGTAAAGCTTTTAGACAAAATATGGCTTTTTAACTAAAACAGTTTTTTTCATATTGATCTGCTTTCTTTTGTATGATTTATAATGTATTTGGAGAGAATATTTGCAAAATGTGATGTATTTAAAATCTTGACTGTAGTAGCTTCCTACCTCTAATGAATGCATGCAAAATTATTGTTGGCGTCTTAGGTGTCCATCCAGCTGTCCCTTTTTCTTACATGGGTAACTTTACCCTTTAAAGGGGTCCAGTGGAAATGCACTGCTTTTGTGTTTAAATTTAATTATATTAACAAGCCTTTAAAAGCTGAATTCTTATCCTATGTTTGCAATTATATTTCCTGCAAATTATGTCAGCATTGCATCAAATCCAGTCTTTTTTGTCCCCTTCTTCAGAAGGAATTGTGCCAGATGTGTATTTGTGCTATCCACAGATGCAAAGTATACAGGATAGGCCTCATTTACAGTGGGATTTTTAGGCTGTCTTCTAGTTTTGTGGATTGAATGTTGAACTTGATTGAATTGGATTGCATAGACAGATATTTATGATGTGGCCCAGAGGTGAGAGTCATTCTGACTCTTCATGGGCAGCTCATCTGGCTCACGAGCCATCTCCTGCAGCAGCGCCTAGGTGCTCACTGCCAGGACTTGCTGTGCAGCTTGGCCTGAGTGTGGGAGACCTCAGAGACTGTTCTGAGCAGCTGAAAGATGGAGTTTCCTCTTTTCTTATTCTGCCACAAATTTTCTTTTCGTGACTTTAGACAGTTGTTTCATTTTCCTGGTACTAGGGAAGACTTCCATTTCTCACAAGAGTCAGGAGAAAGAGTGATTTGCTGATTGTAAGGCTGTTGTATTTTGTGATTATCAGGCCACAATTAGTTGTTAACTTACACTAAAAGAAATAACAGGAAAAAAATCTGATGATTTATAAAGTATAAATTCATGGTGTATTTAAATTCTGCCTTAAATAGATGTAATGAATATACCAATGATAGTCCTTTTGTAAACCGAAATATACAAACATAAGAGTTTCTTTGAACACAATATGTTTTTACAAGCGTTCAATCAACTGAGGGGGTTCTTAGTTTGTTTTTTTTTTTTTTTTTTTTTTTTTTTTTTTTTTTTTTTTTTTTTTTTTTAATAAGAATTCCCTTTCTGTAAGACAGCAACATCATGGAATAGGCACTAAGCAAAGCTTGGGAGAGAAAAATGGAGTGAGTGAAAACTAAGGGCATGTGAAGAACAGTCCCTATCCAGCAACAGCAGCAAAACAGTTTCAATTTTCTGGATTATTAATTCAAATTCACACGCACATGCCAGTTAAAATTAAAGGCCTTTTTTTACGGCTCTAGTTTAAATTAAAGATTATATTCTGCTCCACAAGTCTGAATTAAATAGCTTATTTTGCACACCAAGCTCTCATTTTAAAGCTAATAAAGAAAAGACATAGCATGTACGTGCAAGCTTAAGACAGGAAGGGTCTAAATTACTACACCTGTTTCACTTGGGAGCTACTTTATTAGTGTTACAAAACTTGGCTTTCAATTTGGCAGTCAGAAGCACATTTAGAACAAGCATTTCTTTGTTTTGACAGAAAGGCTATGGTAAATGAATGACGTCTGAGCAAGGTGTGAAATGTGAAGGTACAAAATTAACTGGTAAGATAATTACTGTTCTAATTCTGCATAAACAAGCATTTTGAAAATCATTAATAGTTCAGGGAAATAATGTTAGTGATTAAATAAGGTGGTTTGCATCACTGAGCACAACTAAGCTGCTTTAATTACATTTGAAAGCAAGGGAAAGTAGCTAATTAAAATTAGCACAGGGTTCCTGAATGACCAGCATTGCATTGTTGCCCTAACCTGTTTAATTGCTTGTTTATTAATAATATGTCTTTATTTTCCCCTCTTCTGCATTTAGCAAAATTATTAAGGAAGCTTAAATGTGTAAAGAGAATCTATATATACTTATCAGAATATGCAATGCAGATGTAACCCAGGGAATTACTTCCAAGGCAAGCCAACATAATTCAAAAGTTGTAACTTTTCTTCATTATTAATAATGTTTTCTTCCTGAGTCACATTCCTATGTCAATCACGTCCATGAAGAAGAAAAATGGTCTTTGGCATAATTGCTGAATTGCAGCATTTTGTAGCTTTATTCGCTTTATTTTTAAAATCGCTTGAATCACTAGCTCAAATATAGGTAATAAATCTAAGAAAAATCAATAATAAATTATGGAAAACACGAGCAAAAATGTAATCTAAATTAGAAGAAAGCTTTGTATTGTCTCAGCCTTTTTAAAACACAACCTGTGCTACATTTACCAGCTGCAATAGGTAGATCTGTTCTGAGAAAAGACAAAACTCAGTATCCCAAGGTTTCCAGCATATTTGTTCTTCAGTTAAGGAACATCTGTATGAGGCACCTGACTTGCTCTTGCTAGTCCCTCATGTGTTGTTTTAAGTTACACTTTATTAGCATAAACCTATAGGAAATGGTTGGGAGAGGTGTTAATCTACACACTTGAAGCAAATATACAGTATAATACAATGAAGACAACTAAAAATAGAGTAAAATGCTAATTTATTTTTTCATATTTAGCCATAATCAAGTCAAGTTAAAGCAGACATGATGTTTTCCACGTTGATTTAGTATTTATAGTGTACCTCTGATGTGAAAGGCTCAGATGCATAATAATTTACATACATATACATTTTAAACAGTAAAAATTCATAAAAATGTGAAGTTCTATATGGAAAGGTAGCAGATCACCATGAAAGCAAGTTAAATCATGGGAATTATGCTTATGGAACTGATAAGCAATTAAAATAAGGAGTTAATTTTAACTTCATGAATAGTAGAGAATATTCAGCAGACAGTACATATATTATTTTATAGGTGCATATTTTTATGAACAAAGAGGAGGATTCTGCTCTGTATTATAGGATGGTAAAGAAAGATCCAAGTCAGTGACATTTTTCTGCTTCAAGTCTACACAAACTATGTGATCAACATTTTGAGCAATAGCATATGGCACCAGTAACTGAATGTTGTAGACAGATAGTATTGGTGGGTAGTGGTATAATATCACCATTCCAGTGAATGTTGTATCAAAGGGATACATGACAACTTTTTTAGTAATCAATGTGATGTATAATTAATGGTGGCATTGCTTTGTGTTCTGGCAATGGATAAATAGAATTTTGGTATTGTTTTGTAATTGCAAGATTCCCTGGCTTTTGTTAGGACATGGTCATCACAATTATGATTAAAACCTTCCATTAACCTTTCCATAACCGATTTCCTCAAATTAATAGCTATAAAATTGTAAAAGCCACAACCTCCCACTATATAAAGATGAGACTAGCAACATTTATCAGACATTACTCTCATTATTCTCTGCTTTGGGGAGTTTGTGTTATTAAAGTATCTAAATAGGCCAAAATCCTTTAATTGTTTAACTCTGAAATATCCTGGAGTTGTAGTTGTAAGTGCTCTTAATCCTATTTATAGAAATAATCCTACTCACTTGCTCAAGGCACAGAGGAAACAGTGACTTAAACTAAGGCCTAGTACATCCACATCTAATGCTGTTACTGCTGGCCAAAATTGTCTTTCTTCCTCTGCAAGCCTGGGCTTCTTGATTTCCTTTTGCCCGCAGTGAGGATGTGAGAGCATACTAAAGCAAAAAGTGAGCCCTTTGTAGAATAATTTATGCCTCTGACATGTGCTAGCACTAGAAATACATTGTGATTGAATTTTATTGATATGGAGAAAGGGTCAATCTTAAAATGTGATGGGAAACCTCCTGCAGGAGGTTTCAACCAATGAGATGTTTGTTTGCAACCTAATAGAGGCAGAGCAAGAAATATTTGAAACAAGATGATGTTACTGACTGACCTAGTGACAAACTTGCTTCTGCTATTTAGTAAGGTAAGCAAAATACTTCCAGCATGTACTGGAAGCCTTGTATGGTGCAACAGGGCTGCTAGGTTCTTGTAGCCTTCTATTTTGTGGGAACTGAGATTTATGGGGGAGCAGGGATTTGACTGTACTTTATGTATTTATAATGCCAATTAAAAATTAGAATGAAAATCAAATAACTCTCATGTTTATAACCATGAACAATGAAGGATATTAATTTGTGTGGCATCTGTCTTCACTCACCATTCATGAAGCACATGAACATCTTGTAGAACATCCCAACAGGGGAGTCACAAGATCTTGGTCGAGAGCGATGGCAGTAACTGTGATCTGATTAACTGTGGCATTTCACTGTGTTATGGCAATAATGTTAAACAATGTGTTGAGAGGGTTTAATTGTTAAAACTGCCATTCTTGTGCCCCTTTCCTTTATCATGGTCACTGCAATCATGACTGAAACCTGTCATTAACCTTCCTCAGTTTAATTCAATCCTTTGAGCTAACGACATTAAAACATGAGATGTACAAAATGTTTGTGCTGTTTTACACAGTGAAGTGCCCCACCTCCCTGCTCTCTGTAGTTGGGCAAAAAGGTACTGGCTTGTTGAAAGAATGTTTTAAAGGCATGATTTTGAGCACTCTGAAGAGGCAAGCTTGTGATCTAAGTCCTGGGGTTTTGCCCCTTTTACAACACAGATAAGCACTGACAAACTGAGTTTTGTGCTGATGAAGGGTGTAAAACTGGCAAAACAATGTGCCACATATATTAAACCTAGGTGAGAGATGAAATAAAAATTAATTGGAGCACACAACATCGTAAAGAGGTGAAAAATCCAATTCTGATGGATTAAGCAAGTAACTGTATCGTCCTAACACCAACACCATCTTAAAAAGGCAGGCTCTCTGCAGCCAGTGACCTGCAGAGAAGTAGAAATTTGGAGAGAGATTAGCAACATCTTGAATAGCAGTTTTTATAGTAAATAGAGGTTAAATAAACAAACATGCTTCTTGTATCAACCAGTTTTGACTGGTCAAATGTCAGTAGAGTTAGTGGCATCTCATGATCTTCATTGCTCCTTATGGTAAAATCTTTTCTAGGTCATATACCTGATAATTTGAGTGCACCTGTCAGCAAAGTGTGAGCATAAATAATCTACCACTGGCCAACTTTTGCCAGTATTCTTAGCACCTTTAATCTAGGCTTCAGGTCTTGCAAAGAAGTAGTGATGATGATGTAGCAGATGATTCATTGCCAACTGGGCAAGGGAGGTGATTGTACTTCTCTGCTCTGTGCTGCAACATCCTCACCTCAAGTTCTGGGGGCAGTTTTGAGTATCATGATATAAGAAAACAATAAAGCTATTAGAGAGAGTCCAAAGGAGGGCAACAAAGATGGTGAAGGCCTTGAGGGGACGTTGTGAGGAGCAGCTGAGGGCGCTGGGTCTGTTCAGCCTGGAGGAGACGGAGGGCAGACCTCACTGCAGTCACAAGCTCCTTGTGAGAGCACTGGGCAGGCACTGACCAGAGGAAGCAGCATGAAGATGTGTTAGGGGAGGTTTAAGCTGCATATCAGGAAAAGATTCTTCACCTTGTCCAATCACCAGGGTGATTGGACACTGGAACAGGCTCTCCAGGGAAGGGGTCACAGCACCAGCCTGGCTGGTTCAAGAGTTCAAGAAGCCTTTGTCCAAAGTTCTCAGGTGCATGGTGGGATTCCTGGGGCTGCCCTGTGCAGAGCCAATTGGACTTTGATGATCCTTGTGGATTCCTTCCAGCTCAGAAGGAATTATTCCTTCCAGAATAATCTATGATTCTGTGCTTCTATTTGTTTCCAGAAAATGGGAAGCAAAAATCCAGAGTGTTTTTAGTTGTTTTTTTTTTTTTTTTAGGTCTTTAGGAGTTTTGCAATATATTGCAGGCCCAAAGTGCAGTAATATATGATATATTCTGAAACAATGCTGCAACTGTATTTCAAATAAATATCATCAACTTCTGATCTAACCATATTTCAAATACATACAATCTACTTCTGATCTAGAGGAAAAAAATGCACATATATAAAATAGCTCAGTACAATCCTGTTTAAGTATGGTGAAGGTGACAGTGAAACACAAGAATCTGTAGAGTCTTTTGGACATGGTGGCTAATTAATATACAGCATATGGTTATATACAGCATCAGGAGTAGATTGTGTACAAATACCCATGTTAAATCAACATTTTTTAACAGCCAGCTGTTATACAGCCAGCAGCCTATAGCTGCCTGTCCTTCTCACAGATGCAGACAGGGCAATATCAACCTGCGAAATAAGAGGTACTATTGGCCATCCAGTACTAGAAAGAACAGCATGTATTCTAGGTAAGGCAAGTGGGTATGAATCACCTGTGGAGTTATGTTCCTTAGTTTGGCAACCAAGTCAATACTCAGGTCTCCCAAGCTGAGACCTAATGACATAATAACAAAATCTCATCCTCTGACTCATGATCCTAATTAATTCCATTTGTAACCTGAGCAAAATTAGCTGAGGGTGAAAAAAGTGATATCCTCATTTCAAGGAGGATCTGTTAAACTGTTGGCAATATGTAGGCATAACAAGTTCATGCGTTGTTATTTTCATAACATAAGATTGTGTGATTCAAATCAGACTGCATCGTCTAACAAGTTTCCTTTCAGTGATGTGGAGAGACTGTAACAAAATATGAATGGATTTTGAGACTTTGATACTCATAACTTCCTCTCATATGAATGTGATGGGGCAAATGGAAAAATGATGGCTTTATTGGGTCTGGATTTTATTAACAGAGAAAAGAATCAAAACCCCCAAGCATTATGGAAACTGACACACTCATAACAACTGTGCCCTGTTTCTACCATAACTGTATTTTACAGTAATTATCTGTGTAAGGTAAGAAATCAGTGCATACATGTGATAGTAACACTTAACTCTCACTGGATTTCGAAAGCCAAATTTAAAAATGTCCAATCTAAACAAATTGAAGACAATTTGAGGATGGTGCTTAGAATGCCAGTCAGAAGAAAAGAACAAGTCATCATGAGTTATAAATCAATCAATATAAAAAGTTCATCATCTAGAAGGCACAACAATTGCCAATGCAATCTGCATAAATGACTGGAGAAAAGTTAATGCTCTAATAAGTAACATCAGTAGAACTGCTTTGATAGGGAATCAAAGAATGAGAGAAGTATCATCTGAGTAGAGTAACTGGTAGGCTCAAATGAGAAAAAACACATGAAACCCTGCCATTTTTGGTGACTTCTCACTTAATGGATTGAGTACACAGTAAGCACAGAAACAGCTAGTACATGTTGACTGATTTCCATACCAGAGCCTAGTAGATAATTTCTATTTTAAAATGTGAGTTACCTTTTTTTTGTGTTCTAAATGTTTACAGTTTGTGTCTGAGAGGTGCTTTTAATCACTGTTTTCTCTCTAGTCTGTTGCCTAGCACTTATGCCTAATCTTACACTTTTGGAGATTGCTGGTTGAGCTGCTATAGTATTAAGCAATTACTAGCAATTTCTCAGAGTACTAAGTTTTACTAAGTTGTTTTAATTAACATCATATACATCAAATCCATTTGTGACAGTCAATTTTTGTTGCCATCTGCCTACCAGTAAATGTTTTTGTATATAGTCTACCAGCCCATCTTTAAATCCAGTGAAAAAGAAATTATTATTTAGCATTCAAGCCTGTAAACCCTTTTAGATTCTCCACTTGTTTCTGTAACAGCAGTAGGAACAGAAAACTTGTGGGTTTTTTCCATAGAACTATAGTGGTATGAGTTGGACATGTGTGTTCTGAAATCACCTGGCTTTGGGGCATTAAGTAGGACCTTTAACATTGTTATTTGTGTTTAATTTTACATAGCATTGAAATGTTACCTTGCCTTAAGCTGTGGAAGTCACTGCTATCCTTTCCAGTAGCATTTTTTAGCACCCTGTCCTTGACTTCATAATCCTCAAATGCCAAGCTTGGAATTCTGCTTCTGGCAGAACAAGATCTCTTCATCTTTGTGGTCACGTTCCAGGCTTTTGTTCAGTCACAAGTTTGGTTTGGATTTATCTTCAGTATGTCTACTTGAATATTCAAAAAATCATCAGCTAGTCTAATTTGTTTTTTTAAAGTCATGTAGAAGACTGATTTGCTTTGACAGGTGGATCAGAAACAGAATTGTAGCTATTTTATCTGGACCTAATTAAACAACCTTCATTACTGGCAGGTATGTGTTCATGATGACTAGAAATTAGCTTGATTGGAATTAAAACTCAAAATATAAGGCATTGAATTGACTTGTTTTTGAAAAATACACAGTTTAAAAATATATCTCTGAAGTACATTTTTAAATGTGGCAAGTGCGTGTCTAAATTTTAAATCATGCCCAATTCCACTTTTTATTTTATGTTAATGACACTTGTCACAGGTATTCATGAGGATATTGCCAACACATATAAAATGGCACCACACGAGCTCAGCATTACGAGACTTTAATAAAACATTAGGAACAGTCCTTTTTTCTTCTTGCAGGCACAGAAATTCTGCAGTATTTTGTGTGGTGTATTTGGGATGAATTTCAGTCATGCAAATGAGGCCAGCACGAGACAGGTGCAGTGCTTATGCCCTCAGAAAGGGTTTAGTGGATCCAAACCATAAAGTAATGCATGTATGTTCATCCTGTTTGCCCTCAAAGAGCCCAGTTACTTCCAACTGGTAAAACTCTATGTCTGTTGAATTAAGGGGACATTTCTCTCACTATCCATTGCATGTCCAGCCTCTGGAATAGATGTCACACCTCCTCAGTGTCAGTGGAATGGCATGTTAATGTCATTAAATCCCATGAGAAGTTCTCTTTGTCCAATTTGCCTTCTCCTGTGGTGAATCCAAGCATAACTTCTTAGTAAAACCTTCCAGTAGCCCTGACTGTTCACCCAGTCCAATATGCTGCCTGATGGTTTCAACACCTACCTTAAAATATTGGATTGCAGATGAAATATTGGATTGCATATTGCACTGTTAAGGATTTCTGTATCACAATTTTCTATGGCTGATCTGATTATGAAGAGTTTAGGGCAAGGTATCTTGGAAGAGATTTTTCAGAGTAATTGAAGGAACTACTCTGAAGAACTACTAGGCAGCTGATTCAACAGCCTTTGTTGTGGATATTACATAGCTGTAAAGGAGAAAGCATCACAGAGAAAAATCCAACTAAGTAAATAAAGCTTTCTTTCAAATAAAAATGATAGAGGAATAACATTATGTATTCCAAATGGAAAAAAAAATATGTTTATCTCAGTTTCTGAACCTAAAATGCTGCAAGTTATTTTAAAAAGTCCAAATGATATTTCTGTGAGACATTTTCTGTTCTTCCTATAGATAAGAGGTGTAAAAAAATCCTGTATTAGAAAGGCAGCTTCTTGGGACAGGATAACTGGTAAAGTTCAAGCTATTTTGGTTATTGTCAACACTGATACAAGAATAGAATATTCTGCCTTTCAGCTTCAGATGGTGGCATCTGTAAGACAAGTAAGGACTGCAT
This sequence comes from Passer domesticus, assembly GCF_036417665.1. NCBI lineage: Eukaryota > Metazoa > Chordata > Aves > Passeriformes > Passeridae > Passer > Passer domesticus. The sequence continues at coordinate 47,466,933 of NC_087480.1, forward strand.
TTTGCTAATTATACCCTTTAAACTGTGTCATGTAGAGGATGCAGCACTCATGATAGTTAAATGAACAGGAAGTATAATCTGTCCTTCTGAAGGACAAAACATATAGATGCAAATCCTTAGATTCTCTTTAGTTAGGGAGAGCCATAAGACATGACCATAGAATCAAACACAAGCTCTTTGAATCCGTAGTGCAGTTCTGCTGGATAAAATTGGGTCTGTTTTACCAGTTTAGGATATAACCGTTACCCGTTTAATAATCAGTGATGTGTTTGACTTTGGAATTTCCACAAGGTCTAATTTAATGTCCCAGGATGAGAGTACTTAATAATGGAATAGATTACATTTTAAATCAAAGATGAAAACAACTAAAACATAGGAACTGCTTTCTCAGTCAATGATTACGCTGTCAGAATAGCCCTCAATGATCTGAAATTTCTGCTGTCTCTTCTGCCTCTTTCACAAGAACAGCTTTTTACTTGTGTAAGGTGAGTGCACATATTAGTCAGTCCAAAGCTGTCGAGTAGATCCTGTTAACACATCAATTTTTCTGTGTAGCTTCTTATGCTTGAAACTAGGACAAAAGGTCTTTATAGGGCTATCTGTAGAGGAGTGTATAAACTGCAAACTATTTCTTCTCAGAGGACTTTTGGACTGGGAAAGTCCAGCAACTGTCATCAGTAAAAATTATCTGTGGATAAAATATCACTTTGGAACATGTTTCTGTAAGGCACTATCAACAAATGCAAAATGAGAGTTGGCAATAATGTGCTGATCTAGGCAAGAGCCTTGGGTTTTGTTTTTGTCCCTGTTGCTGGATGAGTCAGGAAGTTTGTGCCATCTGTATGGTTCTGTCTGCTGTCAATACAGATGGGAATGCTACCTGCTTGCTTTTGTAATGTGCTTTGAGTTCTGTGTGTGTGCTCTAAGGATCATTTGCACACAGTGACAGGAAGAAGCAACAACACCTACTCTGGAATGCACATTTTCCCCATAGTTTGTTGGAAACTTAATATGCACATCCTTGCTGGGCTGTGAAGAAAGGTATTTCACATAACATTTTACTAGGTTAACTTACAAGCTTGGTCTTTGTGCAATCACAGATACCTGTTTGCAAAACTCCTGTGTGTTAATTGTATTCTCTATCACACTGGTCAGTGCCTGTGAACCTTATTCAGTAATGGCTTGTGCACTAGTTAACAGGGAATTCATTTAGGAAAGGAAGTGAAACAAACCAACAAAGACTGTACATATCATTAGTTTCATCTCTCAGATGTTTCTTTTCCCATATGCATTTGGATAACTGTACCAGGCTATGATCAATGTGCAGACCATGAAAACAGAGAAAACCAGCTGAAAAAGCAGGTTTCCTCTTTAAGAAAAAGGAAAAACTTTCCAATTGATTTAGTGCTTCATAAATTAGCCTAGGGACACCTTTAAATTGTGCTCTTATTATGCATACAGGATTCTACTCACCTAACAATTTTGCTATTCAATTAAAAAAAATGTTTTGAATAGCAACCAAACATGCCATAAAAATATACTATCCACATTCTGCAAAGAGTGAAAATGTAAATGAATGGATAGAAAATGTCCCCAGTATGATTTCTTTCTTGTTGACTTTCCAATTTAATTTTTCATTGGAAAAAAAAGATGTACTGGGAAATAGAATGCATGATCTACAAGTAGGAGTTTAGGAAGTCATTATATACCCATTAGTTATGTGCATTTATTAAATCTGTCTGGTAAAATTAAGGGAGCTAAAATTTTATGTATTTATTTCTATCTGGTGTACCTTGTATATCTTGTATGCCAGTCAGCATTTAAGATACGCAAATTAACTGATCGTATCAAAGAGCAGAAGCCTTGAACGGGGAAGGATATACCCACTGAAGAAACTCTCCTGAGATTCTATAGCTGTGCTCCCAGAGTGAGTTTGGGATATTATCCATTTTTATTTAATGATCAAAGTCTTTTATGACTATGAAAAACTAGAGGAAGTCTAAACAACCACTTCCTCAGTATTTTTGTTCAAGCTCTAGGAAATCCTTCAGACTGCCCTGGGAAGGAGCCCTGACTTTATCAGTACTTTCAGTTGGCCAGTGCACAGCCCTAAGGGCCTTTACTCTGGCTATAAGGCCAGATATTCATCCCCAAGGCACATGATGGTGAGAATATTTATTTACTTAGATACTGTCTTAATCAAAGCAAAGCAACAAGAGCTCCTTAGACTGCATATCTTGGCCTGAGTGTATCCAGTAAGAGCCCTAGGGTTTTTAGTATCTAAAACTGTCTTACATTAACCAGTTCTCCCAGTTTAGTTTAGACTTACAAATATTCATGGCAGATGTCAGGATTTACATCTTAAATTTCTACTGGTCAAAAAAGTAATACAAATGGATGGAAGGAATAATATATTTTTATTTTATTCCTTTCCCATAGGAAAGGGAATGGGAGACTTCTACCAGTAACACATTTTGCTTTCAGTGTGTCTGCTTTTTAATATCGTAGCATCCAAATGAGCACAAGGAAATGGAAAGCAATGGACAAGTAAGCTTGTCACTTTGTTCACTCTGACATAGTGAAATACACATTCATGAAAGCTAGAGCTAAATTTCTTTTAAATTAATGCTCCAAAGATCCTATGTATTGATGCCCCAGTCTTGCCTTGGTCATTGGTCTAAAGATTTGGTATTCTGAGCATAGATGTGAAAGTCTCAGTTTGGAAAGAAAGAGTCAGTGAGGTTCCAGAGAATGCAGCTCAGGTTCTGTCACACACTGCCACTTCCAGGCCCGTGTCCCTGTGGGCTAGAAAGAATCAAATGAAAGTGGCCATGATAACAAGGCTGATGTCATAACAGCACAGAGCTATTGCCAAAGCTGGAAACAGTCTCCAAATGTCTCACGTATTCCAGTGGGAATAAAATGATTGTGTGTTTTCTGGTGTGTGTCACCAGCAGCAATAAGGATCTGGTTCAAAACCTAAAAGATTCCTCTGGAAATCAGCAAACCCATTAATCTGAGCCTCCTCTAAGTAAAGAGGGGAAAGAACATAGCATTATTTAAAGGAGCCTTCGAAAGAAAAAAGTTTTACTTCTGGCAGATACTGTCTTAGTTTATGTGAATAGTAGGTTGAAAAGCTACCCCATACTCCTAGAAGTGCATTCTTTGGACTTCTGCACATTTTTTTAAGCTGCCTCTGTAGAAGAAGATGGCAAATGATCAACAAATTATTCTGGATACCCTATTTCCTGTATACCCTTCCCTTCCTTTTAGGTATTTTTTGTGCAGTTCATCTATGATTGATTAAAGCAGGATGTTTACAAGTGAAGTTTCAACCCTGTTTTGTAGGTTTTATGGCATCTAAAGGAAACTGCTCCCTATCTTCTTCATTCCTTAAGCTTCCATGTATCTCTGGGGTGCCACTGCCATTGGTTGGGATGGCCAGTGTAGGTATGCAGCTGATAGCCTTGCTCTTCTTATTCAGAGTGCTGTTGTTGCTGCTCCTTCTGTGCCTCCCTCCTGATACTTCTTATGCCTTGTGGCCCCAGTAAATGGCTGCTGTGTGGCATGATCAGAATGATACAGGGGAAACTTGGTGTGCAATGATGAATAATTGGGTCTTAGGGGTTGTTCTGGCTGCCAGCCTGAACACATCCCTCCTCTTTCTTTGTCCCAAAGAATGTTTAAGCAATTTCAGGAAAATAGAACAGCCTCAATGAGCACTGCTGAGAAAGACTTGCTGCTGAGGATCTTGTCTGCTGAGGGTCCTGGGAGGAGGGAGACCTGAGTTCAGTCATTGCTGCAAATCACACAGGGGAATCGACAGCATGTCCTAAGTATTACAGCAATGTCTTGATTTACTAGGCTGAGTGGCAGCAACACAGAGCCTCCAGCTTGCTGTGTGGGCTGGGCAGAGCTGTCCAGACTGCTATCTGATAAACTCCTTTGAGGTGATGGACAGGTGTCTAATTTTTGAAGGCTGTTGGGTCCAGGTGTGGATCAGCCACCAAACTGCTTCACATGTTTAAGCAGTTTCCAGCCTTGCTGCCAGTAGAAATTTGAGGGCTTTTGTGAAGGTATTGCAACAGAACAGTGATTTTCAAGAATCCTAGCGGTGCTTAGAGAATGTATTTAAGTATCTAAATCACTTTTATGCTCAGACGGTGATTCCAATAAGGAAGTAAGAGCTTCCTGGTTTTACCTGATGGCAGCTTGAAAACACTGCAATGCTTCTCAGGATGTCTCAACACTAAGAGATACAGAATTGAAAGGAATACAATTTTCCTTCTTCTACCTCTTTTTGTAAGATCTAAGCTGGCCATGAGACACAGACCAAAGGATTTCTCTGAATTAATTTCTCCTTCAAGTTCTATAGCTGTGACAAAGCTAGAAGGATTTTAGGGTGGCATGCAAACAATTCTCTTTTGCTCTGAATGATCAGCACTGTGATGCTCAGTTACCAGAGGGACAGAAAACAGGATTCCAATAATGTAAATTCTCTCTGAAAATGAAGGACTCTGATGAAGGTACATCAGCTGTATAATTAGGTTTGTGGTGATATTTTTAGGATGTGGAATAAAATGTTTAAAACCATTTGGGAGCATTTTCCAAAAATAATTGACTATTTAGCAAACAAGGAATAAGAAAACCTTCTGTCATTGTACAGACACATGACTTATTGCTGGCACCCATTTTCCCTGGGGTAGGAGGAATCAGGGAATTCAGAATGCTGGTTGGAGTCCCACGTAAAACACTTCATATCAATACTAAAATGCTTCAGACTCCTGAAGCAGCAGTCTGAGCTGCAAAGTGCATTGTAGATCTTATTTTTTTCTGCCAGGGTATCAGAATTAACTTTTCTAAAATTCAGTAGAAGGTAGGTAATGAAGAAAAAGAAAAAAGAAAGAAAAGGAGGGAAAAGTTATGAATTTCTGTAGTTGTAAGAATAAAGTCCAGCATGCAGCAGTGAATTTTACCTTTTTTGCATGTGTAGAAAGCAATTAAATTATTTGATTGTACGCAAACAAGGGAGATTCTCTAGACAGAGATCATATGAGGTAAGTACATGTGGTGTGAACCCTGTGGTTGCAGCCTCAGGGGTGCCAGAGTAGCATTCAGACACTTGGAAGAGGCCAGACTTTTCCAGTAGTATTTGATGTTATTCAATCACTGACTAACACATAATGACTCCCAAGGCACAATGAGTATTAGCTTTGTTTGCTGCAGTTCATTGGACTAGTTCTGAGAGAACTTTTCATGTGACAGTTTGAAAGTAGACACTATTAAACTAAAAAATAACCTATTTCTTTCTATTTGGTGCAACCATAGCCCTGAATTCCTTCTGTAATAGAACCAATCAAAATAATGGTGCTGAACAAGTCTACCTCCAGAACCACATGTAACTAATTTGCATCCCAAATACCTGACTAAGTCTTTGCAGGTAATTGGTAGTTGGGTAATCTGCCTATTCATTTCTTCATTTCTAGCTATCTCTAGTTAATAATCAATAGTATTTTTTTCTAATGAAGAAATGGAATTGACATCCTGGCCTTTGTGCAGTGTTAAAACAACATTGATCGTTATCATTATCATATGTCCTTGATACACTGTGTAAGGGCAAGAATATGAGTCTTGCAGTACAGGAACATTTAATAAACTGGGATAAATAATTGTGATTGGTCAAAGAGGTATTCACGGTTTTCTGGGCAAAAATGTGTGGGAGAGAATTAATAAAATGTTGTATATTCGTTCTATCTCCAAATCTAAATGAAAGACAGTCTCTCCAAAGATATATGAAAGATGCATGAAGACACATGAAAGCTCTCTATATCATAGAGTCAAGCTGCAGACAGGGTTATGTTTCTCCTCATTGTATTGAACATCTCCAAAGTAAAGATCTTTCTTACTGTGTAGCTGGATACTCCCACTGGTCATTTCTCCTTTCTGTGAGGAAAGTGAACCCTAACCAGTTTTAGTGAGGGAGGAAGTCTGTGGCTAGCACATCAAATATAGTAACTCAGTTTTAATTTTTTTGTCAATTTTACTCTTTTTTTGTTACTTTCTTCCCACTATCAGTAGAACTTCAAATCTTTTATGTATTGCAGGAGCCCCCTTTTTCCTGAGAAAAATAAAAATATTAATTGTGTGCTCTTAGACTCTTTAAGTAGAATTTGAGAACCATTTTTCATCAATGGCATACTATAGGCCAGAGCATGGTCTATATTTGGATCTCTTGACTAAGGTACAATGTCTAATTTAAAAAAATAATGGTACTGTAGATCTTATTTTACTATTCTTCCATAATAATAAGATTTTTTTAGCTTCCAGAATTTATATTCTGCTATTAAATAAGGAAAATCTTTTGTACAGTAGGTGTAAAATTACATCCCTGTCAAACCATTATTTAAAAAGAAAAAAATCAAGGGTCCCATGCTAAGATTAAAAATCAGAAATTAATTACATTTAAAATGTCTACTGCAAGATACCTACTGGCAAGTCTTCCATGCCAACCTAGAGAAACCCTGAGTTTGTTTGGTGTCACAGGCTTGGTTATGGTTGACAATTCTGTGTTTTGACTGTCAGTTTCAAAAGCAATGTTTGTGAAAATGGCATTATAATGAGGGCTTCTGACTTTTGTTGGAAGAGGTTATGGGAAATCATGCCTTTGCTCTGGAAAAGAAAGTCTTCACATACCATTTGTCTGTATCTATAAATACACTCGTGTTCATGGGGGGATTTATACTTTTTTTTTTGTGAATGTAGAGACATGTTTATGATGATACCCAGCTGATGATATCAGCACAGGTTGTGACCCCAAGGGAAGGCAGAGTGTGGGTCCAGCACTGCCCCTGGGCTGCACGGCGCAGTGGGCAAGGGGCCGACCGTGGCAGCCGGCCCAGGAGGCATCCTAAACCACAGTATAACACTTTAAATTTATGTTCAGTCATTTCTACGTGTACATAAAATACGGCTTGCTCTTTAAAAATATTGAAGTCTTTTTCATTAAGCATGCACCAGAGCATTTTGTGTGTGACCTGAGTTAGCCTTATGATAGCCTGCATACGTGCCTGTATGTATGTGTCTCCACATGCATGTGGTGCTCCTTTGCAGAAAAAAAATGCTACAGTAGCTCTCTGGTATGGTCCTTTGTTTGGTATGGTCCTTTGTTTGTCATAAGAGGGACATATTCCTAAATAATTGCCAGTGGATTATTTTAAGACTCCCAAATATTCTATTTGTAGCTTAAATATTTTATAAAAGTTTGTACACGTAGAAAGTATTTAAAGTGTAAGACACTGGAGCCTTTTCTTCAGAAAACATTTTGATTGTCAGAAGTGAATAAATAACAAGACTCTTAGCACTTTGTTCCAAGTCCTCTCACTGCTATTTGTAAGTGGAGTGGGAGCAGCTATTATTATCCTTATAAATATTTGGCACTGCATGGCCTTGATACGCAATCGTGTCTGTTCAAAGAATGTCTAGCAAACAAAGGAACTGGTCTCAGGGCATGAATGTTATCCTGAAGCAACTAAAGGATACAAGCCTTGTCACTTCTTGTCTCATTTTCATTAAGAAAATCATGTGGTTTAGCTTTAGGGGGGTGGTGATGGATCAGCCATGTGACTAAAGGCAGGTGGCCATCTTAGAGCTCTTATCCTTAGTAAAAATGAGAATTAAAAGGAGGGGATGGCAGAGTGAGGGAGTGGGGGAGGAGTTCAGCTTCATAAAATGTTCAGTCACTGGGCTGCCACAAAGTAAATATTTTTACAAATATATTATTTACTACAAGGGAAGGTTTTCCCAGAGAGGCAGATAAATGTGCTTGCTATGGGAGCTTTATGGCCACTACAGGCCCAACTGTCATTCCTTCGGTACTTCCTGTCAGTCCGACTAAACTCTGTCATCCTTCAACCCAGTTTAAATTAACAGGTAATTTGTAAATGTCACTTCAGGTTAGGCCGCTCATTTTGTTTCTACTCTACCAATGCAAAGTCTAGGACTAATTTTTCTTGTCTTCTTTTAATAGGATTTTCATTTATAAATAGAATTATGTTCTGAAAATAAATTACAGTAAGTGATGCACAGAACTGGTAGCAGCAGCACTTTCATAGAATTTCAAGCACCTACATCAGAAGAGATTAATAAAAACACTTCAAAGGCTAAATTCTATTTAAGCAGAAGACAGCTTTTGGTTAATATTTAATCTGAGTAACTGAGATCTTGGTTGAAAATATGATTTTTTAATATCTAAATTAATTTGCAAAACAAAACCATTAATTTTGCCTGAGAGCTTTCATAATGCAAAAGTTTCAGTAATTTATTTGAAAAAAAAGGTAATTCTTTAGTAAAAGTCCCTATTTTAATATGGAATTTATTTCTAATGCAATATATTATATTTGATCAGCAATACTGCTTTAAGTCCATACTTTTTAAATGATTGCTAATGTGCTGTATTGAATAGGAAAAAGTATCAGACTTTTCATGAGAGATTTTAGCTTGTAAAGGAGATTGCTTTAGATTCAGTATAAACAAATAGACATCACCCGTTTCTTAAAGGTAGTATACAACTGAAAGAATTACAATTTCACTATAATATAGGCATACATGATAGGAGTCAGTGTAATATTTTTCATGGAATGGCTTTTGAAGTGTTGTTGTTGCAGCACATGGTTTTCTTGTTCACCTCCGGGCCATGTTATACCCAAGTGAGCTGGGGGAGCTGTTTGCAGGGTGAGAATCCTGTGCCTTCCTTCTGCTTCCTTCTGCTTTCTGGTTGTAGAAGGCATTTCCTTTTCCTCCCACTCCTCAAGGAAACCTTGCATCTTTCCAGCACAAAGAGAGACTCAGTTCATGTATCCAAGGGAATCTCAGGACCTTCTGTTCCTTGTAAAAGTTGTCTAGGTTTGGCAGAGGCTTGACTGCCCCTCATAGCAAAAGGCATTGTCTAATCCTCTGTTGGCTTCAATAGTAGCCAAACTCAGCTGTGGGGACTGAAGCCCAAATCCAGTTCCTTCTTTCTCTAACCTCTCCCTGTGTTCATTTTATACTCTTCTGCTGTGATCCCATTTATGTCTATTCTGCACTCTCAGCCCTGTTATTGTATTTTCCCCCTCTCTATTTACATTAAAACATTTATCTGGATTTTTTTTGTGACTCTTTTCTTTCTTGTTGATGATGTTTCTGATTTCTTCTAGCAAGTCCCTTTTGATAGTCTGTCAGCACCCGAAGTGTTCTGTGGTAGTTGCACAGATGTTTTGTAGGAGTTACAAAACAGCTGAGGTATCTGGAAGACAAAGGTATTCACTGTGCATAGTGAAGGAGTAGCACGGATTCTTTTCACTAACATAGTGCGCAGAAATTCAAGAACCATAGGAAAATCTTTTGGCACTGAGCCACCACTGATGAGTGATTACATTGGCTGCTGCTCTGGTAATTAACATATAAGAGATATCAACATGGGAGATTGCAATATAATGTGACATAAGTAAGCTAACACTTCCTAAAGTGTTGGATCCTTTAAGTTGGCTGCAGTGCAACTGTTCTTTAATCCTCCATGCAGACAACATCTGTATTATTTAAAATCTCATGTCTGGATCCTAGGTAAACCTTGAAGTCCATCATAAATCTATTTAGACTGTTATTGTAAAGGTTACTTCAGGTGTTTTTAAAATTACATTTTTAGTGACATTAGCAGTATTACAGTCCAGTATCAAATACTGAAAAAGCAATTTTCTTTGTGTATTACTACTGACCTATTATAAGAAACATAACTTTTCTATGTAAATATTAATTGTTTTAACATTAAAGGTCTTACTTTATTCTGAATGTTAAATAAGCATCCATGCAAGATCTCGGACTTGAAAAGAGAGCCATGATGTATTAAATACTAACTGAAGTTCCTTCACCTGATTCCTGATAATTAGTGGGAATGCATGTCTCATTGGAATGCCACTCTTTTTTCTTGTGCTTTAGTGGATTTTAGCTGTAAAAGCAGCATCAGTCCAATTTTCCACATAAGTTACCTTAACATGTTTTCACATACTGATCAGTTCAGACTTGTTACATTTCCCCACTGTGTAAAACATTTTGTGGTGAGGCAGGAGTAAGCTTGGATCTTCTTTGTATGGCTAAAGTGAATCAATACAAAGGAGAATGATGAAACTTAGGATCTGACCTTTATGTGAAACCAACTGCTGGTGTTCATGAAATTTGAACTAAGACTCAGTTTTAGGAACACTGTGAAAGAGCTAATATTCTGAAATGCTGACAAAAAGGAATCCACTGTGAAATGAATGCCTGTCTCCTGTCTGACTATCAAAATTAAAGCAGAGAAGTAGAAATTTATTGCCACCTGTCCCAGAGACAAATATGCGAGATAGATGTGCACTGCTTTCTCCAGGATGACATCTGGAGGAGTGTGGTGGGTTGACCTTGGCTAAAAGCCAAGTGCCCTCCAAGCCACTCTATCACTCCCCTCCTCAGTAGAACAGGGTGGAGGAAAATAAGAAAGGAGAAAATAAGACAGAAAAAAACCCTCCCATGTCAAGATAAAGGCAGTTTAATAAAGCAAAAGTGAGGCCATGTGCAGAAGCAGAGGAAAACAAAAGATTTATTCTCTACTTTCTATCAGCAGATGATGTCCAGACACTTCTTAGGAAGCAGGACTTCAGTACATGTAGTGTTTGCTCCAGAAGAGAAAAATCATCATAATGGGTGCTCCCCCACTTTTTTCTCTCTTAGCTTTCATTGCTTTTATTGCTGAGCAGACTTCATACAGTATGGAATATCCCTTTGGTCAGTCTGGGTCACCTGTCCTGCCTGTATCTGCTCCAAGATCTTGCCAGCCTCCTGCCTGCTGGTGAGGTGGGAATGTTGGAGAGACAGCTGTGGTGCTGTGCCAGCACAGCACAGAGGTAGGCAAAACCCTGCTGTGTTACCCTTCAGCTACCTGTGCAAAGATCAGGCTGGGAGGGCTGCTCTGGGGAAAATTGTCTCTTTCTCAGCCAGGCCCAATGCAAGGAGCACTTACTGGCTATCCAGTTTATTGCAAAAAGAATTGCTCTGTCAGTTGCCCTAATTCCATTTAAATTCTTGGAGATTCTTTCAGTAATTAACTGAGCAGAACTTTGGGTGATTCTTTGAGGTGTTTGTGCACAGTGTACATCAAAAATTGACAGAAGTAAAGTAAGATGAACATTTCTCTTTCAATCAGAATATTTTTTCCCTTTTTTTTCTCATTTTTACTTAACTTGAGGAGGTCAAATATGTATGTACTTAACATTCATTATAGGGAGAAAGCTTCATGGAAGTTTGTCTGGGAGGGCATTCCAACAGTCCTTGGATGTAGTTGGCAGTATTTCTAATTGTACACAAATATAGAAACTTTGTTAGCTTCAATCCTCTATTTTAAAGAGAGGAGATTAAGCAAAAATTTCAAATATTATCCTTGTAATTTAAGTAATTTAATGTATTACATTTTTTGTGTCTGAATTTTTCTTTCTGTGATAAATTTTCTAGATTGATATGTCTCCTCATGGAGATTTGACTGTTCCCAACAATCACATCATGCAACCTTAGCAGTTGTTTTCCACACGTGGTTCCCTTTTGTAAAACCAGATTTCAGTTTATGAGTTGCGATTTGTTGACTGGCCCCTAAGAGCTGGAGTTGCAGGTGGTGTTTTTACCTAGAAAGTAATAAAACATACACTATTGCAGCATCAATCTAGCAATATCTTGGGGTAGAGGGGCACATCGCATACTAATGCCCATGCAAATCAAAGGCTGTGATATCTGAATTTGAGATTTTTTAAGCACAGCATAAAACAATGTGTTGTAGTGACTGTTTTCTATATACATAAACATTCTATATGGTACATCAGTCTTTTAAATATAAATTACTTTAAATTTAATCTCATGCTTCAGAGTACTTACCCCGTTTTCCAACAGTGATTTTTGGCATGTTGGTTTCTGGGATCCAAAGAGAATCCTTCTGGGCTGTTTCAAATCATGCTTGAAGGAAGCAGCTATTCCACACTAAGTAAAACATAGGCTGAGATTCTCTCAAGTTTGCTCTCTAGTCTCAAGGAGATTTGAGGCGTTATGTTTAGCAAATAGCTAACAGTTGAGACAGATGAGGGCAATCTTCCTCAAAGCTGCTGCGTTAGACTGAGACAAGACTGCATCCATGTACAAATGAAAAGTTTATCTTTGCAAGCAGCAATGCTATAGTTTGACTATTTTTCAATTAAAAGTTGGATTCCATAGTGCACTGAATCTGTCACAGTGAAAAATGTAGGCTGATTGTTAATAATACTGCTCTATAATTATTGCTATTATACAGTCCAGATACTTCATGAGGGCATGATCCCCTGATTCTATTTGGTTTTGTACAGACCGCAGAAGAAGCAATTCCTGAGCTGTAAGGTTGGTAAGCTAAGTATAAGACTCATGCAAGTAGATGCAAGAAGCTTTTCTGGTGTGGCTCTTGACGTTGCTGAAACTAATCTGTCACAGTGAGAGCTGCCCCCTTTTAGCCTTAATATTGCACGCTCGTTCTCGTGTTTTGACATGTCAGGTGTTGAATGACTAAGAGTGAGCTTTTTTGTTAAAGAAGGTGGTTTTCAATATTAAAAAAAATCCCTTTAAAAATATTTTTTTAAATTTATAGAGGGTTTAATAAAAATTTCAACACATGATTATTAAAATTTATTGCCTTCTTTAAAACAGAAAAATTTAAAAAACCTCAACAAAATACTTTTTATGTAATTTTACAGTGAAATAATTACTTGGAGGTCCTTGTGCTATGAAATTCAGAACTTTTTTTCCCAGGGATATATAATTATGGACTGAAGAGAACAAGAAATTGATGTAGACAGGTGTTCTCCCACAGCATCATCCCCCTTAGTGGACTGATGACAAGTGAATACTTGTAGCGGGAGACAAAATTCAAGTTGCAGTGTTTCTTTTCTGGCCAGATGGCTCATAAAGGTGTAAAATATATATCTTTGTCTGGCCATTCATCTATTTGCCAGAAACACACGTTTGGCACTCTTACTGTCTTAGCCACAACCTAGACAGAAAAGACCCATTAGAAGACCCCTTTTAGATGCTAGTTGAAATATTAGATTGAAAAATTCCATTTAATTTTAGAATTCTCCTGAAATTTTTCTGCTGTTCAAGAGAATAAAATGAGGGAAACACGGTGCTTTGTCTGTATTCATTACTTTAAGTTATTGTGTTACTGAGAATCACTGGAGCTCCCATGCAAGAGCCAGGATTTGCCATTTGGCAGCAGCGATAAGCACGTCAGGGCATGGCTTTCACTGTTGTCGGGAAGGAAGTGTGAAAGTTTGGCTAACTAATCAGCTGCTATTAAAAATTCAGCCAGTTTTTGCTTGTTTGCTCTAGGGAGAGTTGTTAGAGTTCAGCAGCTAAATTTGTCAATTTTGCCGATTTTAAAATTTCTTTTTTCTCTGGCAAGATTTAATCTCTGGCTTCTGGATTGAATCACTGAGTGTGGGGGTTGCACCCCTAGAGTTTCTTCCTTCCTTCCTTGCCCAGAGTTGCTGAAGCAGAGCAGACTTTTCCTCTGGTGATGCTGCCAGCACCATAACGTGCTGGCACACATAAGCATGTAAACACCAAAACTTAGAGTGATAATTAACCTTCCAGTTATCTCAGTGACCTTCTTCTGGATCCTGAAACCTCACTTGATTTCAACATGAAGAGGGTAGGAAATGTAATTTGGTAAATTGTTTGTGGGAACTGGGAGAAAATGGTAGGAAAAGGCTGGAATGATGAGGCTGGGGTGAAGAGCAGTAAATACAAGGAAGATTCCCATGAGACAAGTACAGAAAATGCAAATCAGTAAAGAAGACTGCCAATTGATTCCTGGACAACTGGATCCTAATGTTATGTCTGTTCAGATGGAGAAATCTTTTATAAAAAACTCAGATTAACTGAGGTCTATAGTAAAAGTGAAACTCCCATATCTCTCTTTGGCTGGAGAAGCCCAGAGGCAGGGATGGACAGGAGGAGGAGCAAAGGGGAGACAGCTCTGCTGTGGGCTGTTTCCAGCCTGAGACCTTCTAGGTTTTGCACGTGATAGTTTTTTTTAATGTTTGAATGTAATTTCTGTGAACAGGGACCTGTGTCTTCAAAGGACAACAGATCCTAGAAAGTGGAGAACTATTCATGAGCCTGTGTAGAGAAGCCTAGGCCTGCTCCATGTCTGTGTGGGCAGGGAGGGAAGGGGAGAATGTGGTGGCTGTCTTCTACAGCAATAGCTCCCAGCCCTGGAGTGCTCATATGAAGGAAAGGGTCCCCAGGAAGACATGTTAGTTGTCATTACCCCGTGCAGAGTTCCCAGAGATGGGATGCTGGAGCAAGATGAGCCATCAGCGAGGTGAGGCTCAGCATGGCCATGGCTGGGGCGCGGTGCCATGGGCTGGGTGCTCCTGGCCTGCCCAGCCTGAGCTAAGCCTTAGCCAGCAGGAGCAGCTCATGCCAAAGCAGGAGCTGCAGGGAAAGCAGCCTGCCAGCCCCACCACAGCTCCTGCAGGAAAAGAGTCTAAAGCTACAGTTTTGTAAATTAGTCATTCCTTGTTTGTATACGTGGGCATAGTTTGCTGTTCTATCTTTAATGAAAATATGGGTTGTTAAAACTGCTCTTTTGCAAGTTGGAGAATTAGGTTTCTTGTTTTAGCCCCAGAAAACTTAGTGTAATTACCTCTTGGTTCATTTTGATGGCTTGAGTTTTTGTTGTAATTCCCATGAATTTACAACCCTCTCTGCTGCCAATGGCAACAGGATTGCACTTGTGTCAGCTGACCCAGAAGGAGTGTGTTTTCATTACCCCACAGAGGTATGCTCTGATTTAGTGAAGTACTTCATAACCACAATAGGTCAATAGGAAGTACACTTGAACAAACACAGTGTTGCATGATGCTGAATAGTAAGGAGAAACAGTGTTAGGCATCTCAGAAGAACCCAGGATGAACAGATATTTTTAACCTTATTAGCTCTGTGCCTCAGCTTCCCACTTGTAAAATGGTTTACAATTAAATGAACCAAAGGGTTGTTCTGAAAATAAATTCATTAATGTTTGAGAATTATTCAGATACTATGCCATGGAGTGCAATAGACTATCCCACAAGTAAATGAAAATTCTCTGTTCTGTAAAATACATTTTGAACCGAGTATGAACTTAGGAAGATAGAGGACCACCCTCTGAACAGTGAGAATAACAAAAATACTGAATAACTGCCCTGTTCCTTTGTTGAGCACATCTACCTCGGTTGTGGACTGAAGTGATTACTTCCTGGGGGAAAAATTAGTAATGTAATCACATAATTTAAATCCATATTGCAAATCCTGAATTTAAGGGAATGAATTAAGATTATATGAGTGTTAAATCTTGCCTCAGTTGCTGGCACGAGCCACCTTTTCTTCCACATTCTTTAAGTTTGGTTATGTTTGCAACAGCACTACTCCTTTAAGCTAGTGGGTTTTTATATAATAAGTTTATCTATCTATCTATCTATCTATCTATCTATCTATCTATCTATTTGTGTATTCTTCAAAGTCAAGTTAGCAATTGAATTAATTCCATGAGGAGTCCTTACAGCATGTCTGGATATTGAAATAGCTTAAAAAAAATCTGAAGCAGCCTATGGAAAAATTGAGATAAAAATTAAAAGTAAAATCAGTTAAATTTGATAGTTGGAGGTAATTTTCTGTATCACACCTGGGAATTCAGAGGTGGAACAGCCATTACTGCTAGTGGTAGTTGTCTGGCTTAAACCTCTACATTTCACTGAATATCTTTACAAATCTAAATATATGAAGTACTCTAAAAGGCATCTCAAAATCTTCTGGTAAAAAAATTACTTTTTGGACTATGTTGTTGTGGAAAGCCTGGGCTCTATTAGCTGTGCACCCAGCATCCCTCAGGAAGGAATAAACAAGATAAAATGGTTGTCATTTTTTCCCTGAATGCTCTTAGTTTACATATTCTCTTTGCACCAATAAATGCTTCTACAGACACAAGCTTTGAGGCCACATGGTTGAATCCAAGAGTCATTCTGGACCAGAGACATCCCCATGAACCTTCATCCTTTGCCTGGTAGCAGCTGTGGGGTGCACTGGGTAAGAGCACTTTTTAGGTAGCTGCACATATGGGGTTTCTTAACCAAACCTTGCATTCTCTCCAGGATAAATGGGGGGGGAAGGTGACTGCCACATCATGACCACTTTTATGCCAACAAAGACTATTTCTGTTTAAGTGGCTTCCCTTGGGGTCTCGACCTGAAAAGCCTACTCTTAAAGACAAACAGATTAATAAAGCAAGGGCATGAGCTGTTAGTAGGCAAATTATCTATCCATCTGACCCAGGTAGTTTCACATAAAGAGAGATGAGAGGCACCATCAGACAAAACAAGCCAATATTTCATTTCTATCCTGGTATTTCTGAGTGGGTTTTAAAGGAAATTAGAGACAAAAGTATTAGACTATATTTCTGTGGTTTAGTTATGTTAAAGCATTGCAATGCAGTTATATTTTGGATTTTTAATGTGACCTTACTGATTTGTGCTGTTTTATTGTTATTAAAAGTATTTTAGTTATATTGATAATTAAGTCAGATGAGGCTGTGAAGACTTCCTGACACATAATAAACCCTTTTACTATTTTTGATACTAGAAGAGAAAATTAAAGAGATTCTATTTCTGAAATAGTAAAAGAGAGTCTTATCTTTCCAAATCTATGTTGATTCAAAACAGTTCATGGAAATAATGCAAGAAGAGCATAGTACAACTGAGGAAATGCTGGAAATGGAACATAATATTCATTGTGTTTCTCAGCTGTGCCTGTGGAGTGGCCATAGATGTGCTCTGGAGGAAGACAAAGCTTGAACTCACTCAACTGCCCCTGTGTCTTTCTCAGGAGGATTTAGCTAATCAATAGATATGTAGATGTAAGAATTTTGGCAACTTCACCAAAACCATGATCTGTTTAACTGATAATTTGAAGTAAGCAGTCTTCAATATAATTTAT
This sequence comes from Passer domesticus, assembly GCF_036417665.1. NCBI lineage: Eukaryota > Metazoa > Chordata > Aves > Passeriformes > Passeridae > Passer > Passer domesticus. Next base: position 47,483,985 of record NC_087480.1, read on the forward strand.
GTTGAGAGCTGTTTGTGCAGCAGCTACTCGTGTAAAATGTGCCATTTGCTAAGAAAACCAACAAAGTTCAAGAGTAAAAATACCAAACAGTATTAGTTGATTTGTTCAGGGAACTTTTCTTTCAGATTTGTTGCTAGTTCATGCTCAGAAGATATATGCTAACTGGTCTGGTCCCTGAAACACAAATGTCTAGCTGGGAAGAAAAAAACTTGTATCAGCTGGGCAGATATAATTAAAGTTTCAGGCTTACTTCATACCCAGGTGGAGACTTTGAGAGACTTAAGGGAATTTAGTGCTAATCCAAACCTAGTATCTCCCAACTGACGACATGATGGGCAGCATGGAACTGTAATTGGAAGGGCATTGGAGGGGGACCTGGAGAGATTATAGAGGAGCGAGAAGAGAGGATTAGACAAGCACAGGAATAAGTACAGCAACTTCAGAAAATTACCTAATGCAATGCAGTCCTTGTGTCTTTCTGATATTCGGAATCCTAGGCTTGTCAGAGAATACAATACACCTTGCAGTTCTGTTCTAAAAATCTGCATCTGAGAATGCCAACTGTCAAAGCCTTTACAAGCTACAGGAAGCTGCTTAGGAAGATGTAGTTCAGCTGACAATGCCTCCTGTTAATCCTGCCCTATATTGAATTATCTATCCTTATCTCCAGATCTGTCAAAACAGGCCGAGTGATCAAACTTCAGGATGCTCATCCGTGCATCATGTGGCACATGGCCTCAAAGACATGGTGCTCTGTGATCTACCAGCACCTACAGGTCTTTCTTAATGTTCACACAGACTCTGAAAGGATTTTTTGGGAAGGTTCCCGTTAATTGAAATAGCATCTTCCCTGTCTTAGAATTCCTCTCTACCATGTCATATATATTCCAACAAGTGCTCAGGAGCTTCTGCTGAGGATTAAGTCAAAGCTTGCAAGCATGTGAATCCTCCTTTTATGACTTTGACTCCATCTCATTTTCCTTATGTTGCTTTCACATTATCTTCATCTCTTCCAATACAGCTTTACTTTTCTTTACTTTTATTGGTGCTTTTTTCCTTGATCCTGTCCCCTCAAATAATTTATTTCCTGTCTTTGAGTTGGAATGGATCTGTATGCTCTTCTCTTACTGCCAGTCTCCTTGCCCCTACCCTATGATTAGCAGTCTTTTCTAGGCACACTGTGAGTACAATTTGGCATGCAGCAGAGCACCAGTCTCGAGGAGCAGATACGGCCCAGAGGAACAGCATGGGACATGTGGTGAAACCAGATGAAATCCAGTATGACTGCCAGAGATCCAAGTCAGAAAAGGCAGATTTTTAAATTAAATACTGCATTGCAAGGTGAGGGAAGGAAGCTAATGAAGTCTGTTCCCTTAGAATAAGGAGACATATTTTTTCTTATTTTACTATTACAATGATTTTTTAAAGAAGTTGCAGATGAAAAATAGTGTCACTCTAGTGGATCCAAGAAGACAGATAGTTAGTAACTTAGGATCATCTGATAGCTCCAATTATGGAAGAAACTGACATGGGTAATTCTGTGAAGTAATCTTTTTTGTTGATAAAATCCTGTTGTGCTTGCACATAGGAAACATCAGCCAGCCAGAAAGAGTTCCTCTGTTCTTATCACCAAACTCCATGTAGTAGTGTGGCCAGGACCTTCTCTAGACTCCACTGAGCTTACACAAACTCAGGTTTGCTTTCTGCTCATTGTTTACATGCCTCTATCATGCTTTCAAGCAAGATTCAGCAAAAGCATTCTTTTAGATCAATTCATTTTCTGAAGTCTTGTCTTTGTTTTTTCTTTGTTTGGTTTGGATTTTTTTGGTATGCATTTTTTCTTCCTTCTTTTACAGCTCTGCTGTGAATCTTTCAGGTGACTTAAGGAAGTATATGCAGCTAACAATGTCCTACATTTTTTACCTTAAGGTGCTGCCTACATTTTATGGATGTCTCCCTGTCTCAACTACACCTTCAAGACACTGATTTTTAAAAATCTTTTGCAGTGATAGAAACCAAAATTTATCAGGAAAGGCACAGTTTCCACCCCAATCCTGAGTAGTCCTATGTTTAGGAAAGATGGGGTTTTTTCATCAATGTTGTCACATTGTACTATTGGGAATGACATAATAGCTTGGCTAATTAAATTCTAGTAATATGCACTTATGTGGCTGATCAGTACTAAAGCTATTCATTTTATAACATTTTAATCTTTAAAATGTTAGAAAAGCTATTTGAAATGAGTGGCTTACTGTAAATGAATGGACAGAGACCACAGTCAATAAGTAAAGTGCTCATTCACCAAAGTGCTTTAGCAAGGTTATATTTTGTTAAGGATTTTAAAGCTGGACATAGTGTTGAATTGAAGCCCATCAGCCATTTCTGTTATTTATTTAGATTTACTAAATGATCTGAAAAGAGATTCAAATGCCAGCAAAAGGGGTTGGGCAGAAGGACTACCAGGCTAGTCCTCAGCTCTGCTGCTGATGTGTTTTGGATGTCACTGGAGGCAAAATGCATCACATTATCTGACCCATACCTTCCATCAAAGCCTTGCCTTTGTATTCTGTTGGTTTGAATGTGAATTGAGGCAGTATATGACCTGGGACTTGTGTAGCCCCATAAGAAGATGGAATGTAACCCCAGTACACACTTAGATGATGCTGGTACTGCTTGGAAAAGCAACTGTTTGGCTTGAAATCTTTGTCAGCAAGTTCTGTGCAAATGTAACAACCACTTCTTAGTGACACTTGGGAGAGGAATACACAAGATAAAACATAAGTCAGCCCACAGCATGTAACTTTTCAGGTAATATTAAATAAATATTAAATATTATCTTTGTTTCAAAGCAGTGCACTGGAAGAACATTGAAATGACTCCAAAGCTTCAGTGATAATTTTTGTGTTGTACTTTAACAATGTGTTTCATCACTATAGCTCGCTATAGATTTGCTTCAAATATTAAATAGACTCTGGATATAGTAGTTAGCTGAATTGTTTATGGGATCAAAATCAAACTAAACGTTCAGAAAATTTTCAGCAAGAGATTCCAGTTAATGAAAGCACCATTTGTGATGTGCTAAAACATGTATACACATAGGTATTGCCCCATTTATCAGACATGAGAGCTAATTACCTCATCCACTGCTATATTTCTTCCATCCTCTGCATTTCAATTCCCAATATTAACACATAGGTGGTCAAGCTGACCATTGAATAGCCTACATGAGCATGAATGCATTAAATAATTTAATGTTAGAAGAGTTTATTAAACTGCCACATTCTAATCAGCATGCGTACCTGCCTTCATTAATCTTGCACTGGTCCATGGTGTGTCTCCACAGCCGACATAGAGTGTGCTAATGTTAATAGGAGCTCTTAACAAACAGGATCAGTTAATCAAGGAAAATTTACTATTAGCCACATGACCATGCATACCGAAATCTAATTACAATCAGATTTAACCTCTTCATTACTGTATTCATCCAAATATTTTTTGTTATCACTTGTGATACTAAAGTATTCCAAACTGAGACATGATTATACTGATTTGAACAGGAAATACTTACATCAACTCACATTTATTAAGAAGGGAGGTTTTCTTTTTGCCATGTTTTCAGTATATAATGTTATCTGGGTTATATTTATTGCCAAAAGTTGAAAACCTAGTACCACATTTTCTCACCCAAAACCTGGCTACAGAAATTATTGCTAGAACAGAATGTTGAAAAATAATCTTTGCTATTCTAGATTAATTCTGAGAGAATTTACCACTTGGTAAATTGTCAGTTAGCTCTGGATTTGGTGGATATAATTGAGAATATGCAGGGGATCTAGCAGCCAAAGTGCTTTAAGTTCTTAAGCAATCTGATATCAATTGAACCGCATTATTTTATACTTGTCTATTTCTATTTGATATTAGACTGTGATAAGCAATTAGGCTCCATCAGAGGCCATGATTCTTTGAGCTGGTTCACAGAATGAGAAAGGTTAGAAAGGACATCTAGAGACTTAGTTCTTGATAAAGAAAGGGTAAATGGAGATAATTCTGTTTTAAAGCTATTGTTTTATATTTATTTTATTTTGTTTTATTATTTTATTTTATGTAAATGTTCTTTTTTTGTATGCAGAGTAGACAGTATTAGTTCAAGGCAGAGAAGGTCAAGTGTGTTTTCTTTAATTAGGAATGTGCACAACATTTTGGGTGGAAAAGTAACATATTTAAAACCCCAGTAGAGGTTAGAATTCTGAGCTATATTAAACTGATGAGAGGGTTGTCTGCATGGGGAGTTCATTGGCTGAGAAACACCATATTAGTGTACCTCTGATGCATGGTAGGAAGTGGGAATTGGATCTTAGCCTTTCTGACTTTTGGCTATGGATGACCACCAGCCTTGGGGACACTGCTGAGCCCTGCATTAGTCTCTATCACCATATGGTCTTTGTCATCACACCTCTCTCTTCTGTACTTCCTCACCCCTTCTCCATCCTTCCTCCTTCTCCTCAACTCTGTTGTTCAACTGAGTAATTTCTTCAAAGATATAAAGTCCTGGAATGGTGTTATCTGTGAAAAATTAGTTTGTTAAAAATCTGCTTTTTGGTGTACACTGCTCCATACCAGTGGTAAATATTGGGGTTTTTGTGAGCTAGGGTAAGCCAGCACAAGACAGGATAGTACAGTTGAGTCTAGGAAGGAAAAAGAACATGCTAAGGCAGATTTTTTTTTTCCCCTCCCCTCTACTGTTCTAACACCCTCTCTTTTTGCCACTTCCTTGTCTTTGTTACCTATGCATTTTCTTCCTTTCAATCCTATTGTTTCATCTTTCATCCTCTTGCTTTCAGTTTCTTTATGTATTTCTGTTTCTCATGTGCTACCCTACTCTTGGACTACTCTTCTTACCTTACTAGCACCCTTAATCCAGGGTATGCTAAAGCAGTCCCTTGAGGGTGCATGAGTGTTTGGGTTGTTTTGCACCTGCTCTCTGAAAGACTTCTCAATTGCAAATAGGCTTTTTTTTATTTTTGCAACTGCAAGCTAACATTGCTTAATGTTCTTGATAGATGGCCATCACCATCATTATGCTATACATAGAGCTGGGACAATCAATCAGCAGTTAAGAACAAGGACTATTTCATCCTGTCCTGTCCTGTCATTTTGTAGTATTATTCTCTGTACTGATGTTTCAGCTTCATTCTTGATACAAACTGAGAAACTCAATGAATTGAATTTTTTATGGGTGCCAAAGACCAGATGAGTCTCTGTGTTTGCTCTGGCACAAAAGCCTCTCTATGCAGTTTTTAAGGTGTGTGATTGCATTTGGAATGAAGGCGTGGCTGTCACCCAGTGGGCTGTCATTTGCTGCAATGCATGTACTCTGAAGGCAGCATTCACAGTTGTTGCTGAATTTTGGGGAAAGTGCTGCATATTTACGTCATTTGCAGAGAAACTGTAGGATGAAGAGAATTTGACTATTGTGAATGGCATGTAGTGATGTGAGACAGAAGGGATTTCTTGCAACTTAGCTGATATGTACTTACATCACTGTGTTCTTCAGCATATCCAACATTCTGAAATATAACATTTAGGGACTGTATTAGCATCTGGTGTACTGAACAAATCCAACAGCACTGTCAGAACTAAACAGCAGAATAAATAACACAACATAATGAGAACAAGATCTGATTCTTCATTAGTAGAATATCCTTCCTCTGCACTGCTTTCCTTTTGTACTTCTTCTGCTTTTGATTGCAATTGCTGTAAAAATCTGTCCACAAAGGAGAACACTGATAACTTGCTAAATGTACAAATCCAGCATGATAGAAGAATTTAATGCAATAGTATATGACTCAAATATAATGTAGTTTGGAAATGTCATATGATAATCCTACATAAAACCCTATTCATCAAAAGGCTTCTGCTGTCAGTTCATGATGATACTTTGATTATTTTACGCATTATTTACACTAGATAGAGTTAGAAGGCATATTCTATGCATGATTCAAGATGAAAAGTAATCCTCTAAGAGAGAGGGTATATTCTTTCTACAGATGTTAATTTTGATCATAGGAAAGGGGGAAGAAATACTAATAAAATTGGTCGGGACATAACAGTATTTTGAAATTACTCTTAAAAAGCGAATGGATGTATAATGTGAAAGTATTTTTAAAAATTTAACATCACATTAAAGTAGCTGCCTGAGTTCTGTGACTGGGAAATTGTAAGCTAAAGGAGATATGACATTTGCTGTAATGAAATCAGGATAGCTAGAAAAAATGTCTGAAAAGGTCCTAGACTGAAGAAAAGAAGGACAATTCAGCAAGATTTGTGGCATCATATATCATGTGATGGTACTGACAGCTGCTATAAGCTGTCTAACATTGGAAATGTGAGTTTATCAGTGCAACTGAATAAACAAAACCAAAAGAGGTAGAAATGACCCTGAGTCCTAGTACTGTGTGTGCTGACCACTGCTGGAAGGGACAGGTTGTCTGTGGCAAGCAGTGTAGGGAGAGATGTCAGATAGTCATTAAGTGATCAATGAATGGACCTGGAGGTCTGAGAATTACAGGCAAAACCTATGAATATGATATGACCAAGATGACACAACTTCCCTTCCCTTCCCTTCCCTTCCCTTCCCTTCCCTTCCCTTCCCTTCCCTTCCCTTCCCTTCCCTTCCCTTCCCTTCCCTTCCCTTCCCTTCCCTTCCCTTCCCTTCCCTTCCCTTCCCTTCCCTTCCCTTCCCTTCCCTTCCCTTCCCTTCCCTTCCCTTCCCTTCCCTTCCCTTCCCTTCCCTTCCCTTCCCTTCCCTTCCCTTCCCTTCCCTTCCCTTCCCTTCCCTTCCCTTCCCTTCCCTTCCCTTCCCTTCCCTTCCCTTCCCTTCCCTTCCCTCAATGCCTTGCTGTGCTCTGTGTTGCATTTTGAATACAAAGTTTTTCTTCTAACAGTTCCCTGTGAGGAACAGTGATATGTGTTGTTCTGTAGATTCACTGCTCATTTGTTTGGATTCACCCAGGCTCTGTGGATTTTTGGTTTCCACAAGAAACCTAAAATAGCTGATGCAATTTCCCCTTACTTTTAAAGCATCTCTTGAGATTTAGTGTTTCCCTCTATCCCTGACTTAACAAGCAGAATTCTACCTACCTAGGCTGATAAATATTAATGTTGTAATGATGGCAATGAAATTGTATTTTGCCATAAGGATTTTAAGTAAATGTTCTTTGTATAAAACTTCAATCTATAATCTGTATATCAGGAGAAAGTAATTAATTAAAATCATAAGCTTTTTCTTAATTATGTATAGGAGTTCCAATAGTCTGCTGCCATATTTTACTGAAGTAAAACACTAAAAAGTGTTTTCCACTTAATATCGATGTGTTTTTATTATCACGTTTGCTGAATTCCCTCCCCACATTAAATAAACGAGAAAATAAAATGGGGCATAAACAGTTTTAGAAAATTAATGCTATAGGGAATTTGCTGAAGGAGCTGGAAGGCCAGATTAAAACATTTTCCAGACCTGCTGAGAGCTTATCTTAAAACATGACCAAGATAATTGTTTTATTTTCCTCTCCTGAAACATCTGGAATAAGTTCCTGAAGAGATAAGAAGTGTATGCACAAAGTGCAACTGTAGCATAGTGTTACACTCCCACATAGCTTTTCATTTAATGTGTTTCAACTACCACCTGGCCAAACAGAGATGAAAATATACTGAAACATGTTCAAGCTCGAAGAATTGTTCAATCTTTTGTTATTCCCTACCACTCCTCACATGATTTGTCTCCTGCTTCTTTTTCTCAAGGGCTAAATGTTGCAGGGAATCACAGTTCCTACTCAGTGGAGTAACCACAACAAAGCTCTTCTGGAAATGAAAGCTACATCCAGCCTCCTCTGCTTTTATCTGTAAATGAAACACGCTCTAAGCCTGTATCTGTTCGTGGAGGCTGTAATATCTAGGGGAGTTAGGCACCCTTTTATAAATCTCATCTTGGAAATCCCATCTGAGGAGAATTATTTCCTTATTCTTTATGATTATAAGGCATTAGCAGATAAAAGTGTTTTCCCTGGGATAACTTATTTGTAGCTGAGCTTTCCCTTAATGAGAATATGCTGTTTTCCACACTGCCTGTGATTTACACACTGACAACATAAGAGCATACAGCTTGAATATACTGAAATACTTGTATTCAAAATAAATTAATAAATTTTAGATTACACAATGGTAAACTGGGACATGCTAAGGAAGTGCTTTTAAAACAGAAAGCTGTATTGTGCCTTTTTGCCACAGCACAAAGATACAGTGCTGTCCATACTAGATACGTCTGGAAGCAGCAGTGAGATACTGTGCATGAACAGCTCCAGGCATTCCTTCCAGGAAAAGTGTATCAGAATGATGCAAGACATGCATAAACACACTTGTTAATTCTTGGAAAAGGAATATTTATCCAATTGTAGTGGATATGTGTATGACACAGAGAGATAACTCACAGCTTCTTGATGCTGGAAAGCTACCTGCATAAATTCTGGTAGCAATGAATGTAAAAGGGTTGTGGAAACCAATGCCACTTTCTGAGCAATTCTGTTAAAATTTGCCTTAGTCTGCTAAAATTTAAAATTAAAGCTGAGCTATTCCTGATTAGGTGATTGAAATGCTTTGTATGTCAGAAATCTGACTTCCGCTCCTTCAAAGAGAAAGACATGCCAGCAGCAGTAAAATGTTTTGTGTCTAGTTGGAAATTACCACCAGAATTGTTGTTCCAAATTTTTTTCTTGGAATAAATGCAGTTTTTGTGACTGCCTCTTCATCTTCTAAAACACTATGAAGAATTGAGTGAATGAGCCCATAAGGTACACTTCAGCATCTTCTCCTTTAACCTTTTTATTCAAAAATGAAAAGTTTCACAATTGAAAATTCCATTATAACAATGAGTTCTACAGGCTTACTTTTTCTTTTTTAAGGTAGTTTATCAAGAACTGCACAAGTTTTAAAGTCAGATCTCACTGCTATTTGAAATAATGTGAAGTGCTAATAAGTAAAGTGCTGAAATGCTATCTAAAATTTGCATGTGGTCTAAACCAGACATTTGACTTTTTGCTTTGCTGTGCATTTTGCTTTTGACTTGTTTTCAAGTAATTCCAAAATGAATGTCTCATCTCTCCTTTCTCAAGAATTGCCAGTGAGTAAAAATCTATCATATTTTAAACTATTAATTAAATAGTTGCTCTTAATTTAATTAATTTTAAGAGTTAAACTGTTAAACCCTATTCCTTTTAGGTGACCAACTTGTATATTAGAAAGAAACAAAGATAAGGAAAATACAGAGATAAGCCACAGAAGTTACCAAGAGTAACAAATGTTCATACTAATGTGTTTCAGAGAGCCAAAGACAGATATTTAAATCCCATTTCAGATCATGTGTTCTACAGATCACAAAGGCAGGAAAGCTCTACCTTGACTCAGGGTTTTTCTGAAAGCTAATTCCTGGATCCAAGTAGAGTTTTGACATGATTATAATTCAATCAGATGATAATGGTCCCATCTGGCAGTAGAATAGCAAGTCAGCTGAGACTGATGATGACATTTTACCTTCTCCAAATTCCTCACTCAAGAGCTCAAAGGACCTGTAAATTTGTTATCCAGCTCTTCCTCCTCTCTTTCTTGCAGAACAGCAAATTTTCAGTCCTTTTCTCTGTTTTTGCTGAGACTATTCCTACATTTCATCTCCCGATGTATGTTGTAAAATCTCACTCTTCCTAATCCAGTAACTTTTTCCACCTTAATTTGGCAACGTGATGGCTTCTTATAAGTGTTTTGACTTTTAAAGTGCTGTCTTTACTTAATTCTTAGTAGCCTTAAGTAGAGAAGGAGTTAAGTATGAGTTGCTTGTGTCTGTCCCATTTCTGCAGGCCTTTCCACAGGAATGAGGAAAGCAAGACAGAGGTAGCTATGCTTTTTAGATACCGATGCAGACTTTCCCAGAGGTAGCCTGAATGCCATTACTTGTGTTGTTTAGACTGGCATTTACTATCTGAATACATTAGTACCCTGTGCTTAATTAAAGTAAACAGTGATTAAAAGTCTGATGATGCTTCCTAATTCAATACCAAGGTCTGTACTCACAAGAGAGACTGAGACTGCAGTTTTCTGAGGAGTGAAGTTTGGATGTGAAATTCCTTGTCTGTGCCATTTGCTTCTTTCTGCCCATTTGGTAATTCCCATACCTTTGCTGGAAGGGAACTGTAAGCCTTGGGAGGACAATATACTGAGGGAGGGAGAGAGGGTTTTAATCCAAGCCACTTTGCTGTCTCCTTTCCTTCCCAACAACTACAGTTTAAACATGAGAGTGTGTGCCTACAGAAATGGGGGAAGGCAGAAGGAGCATGTTAGGGAAGGGCCAGGAACCTCCTAAACTGACTTCATCCCTGACAAAACTGATACCAGGAAAAGATAGCATGCGGTAGAGAAGAATGCAGCATTTGTGATCTTGCAGTGCTGGAGATACAAGCAGTTTATCTCACAATAGGAATGTTCAGTGTAGGATTCTTGTGTTGTTGCTTGTTGTCCACCCAATTGATACACTTCTGAAGATAAAAAATTTATCAATCTGTAGTGCTCTGCAAATTTCCCTAACAATTTTTCAAGCTCTTCTAGGCTTTATTTTTGGTGTGCTGGCAGCAAGAAACATTGCAGCAGGTTTTTCTGTCTGACACCTCTCTCTCGTCCTGATCACTATATTTATCGACACACAGATTTGTTTTTTCAAATCTCAGCTTCAATCATACTCATTCTCTCCTCCCTGAAGATTGCTTGGCACTAATCTGGGTTTGGTTTGGTTAGGTTTTTGATTTAATGTCTTCAACAGAGATCGTTGAGTTTTGAAAACATAAACATCCCTTCCAGCCCATCCAGAAAAGCTCACTGGAACCTATCAGAACAATCCTCCATCTTGTAGGGTCATTTTATGGATAAACAAAACATGTACTCAACTGATACTTTGCTGGAACTTATCTTTACTTCTAACATCCTTCCTTTGACAGACTTTATCATCCTCACTTTACTGAATGATATTTTTTCTTCCAGTCATTCTGTACATCATAACAGAACTGTGAGAGCAATGTGTGCATATGTATAAAAAAATTTGAACCACAGTGCTGTTGGTTTGTTGCTGCCGGTATTGTTGGGGTCTTTTTCCTCTGATTATTGACTATTTAGTCAATATAAACTCATAGATTTTTAAATTTTTAAAGATATGATGTACTTCTAATCTAATACTTGGTTTATAAGAAAATTGTATTATGAAACTTGATTTTTTTCTAAGAAAAATATAAAGACATTTTTCATGTTGAGCCAGCAGCTCTGAGTTACTGGAAAATAAAATTTCTTCATTCAGTCTGTAGTCCTATATCACTGTCTCTGAGAGTTTAGTGGGGGGGGGGTGTGTGTGGATGTGCATTGAAATTGATAGGGAGATTCTCTTATGTTCTTTCTAAAGAGTTTTTGGGAAGGAGGAGGAGAAGTGCTTAGGCTGTGGGGTTGCAAGTTCCATATTCTTACTCCTTCAGCATTAGGAGATTGCTATAAAGATTGCCTTCCCTGTGCTTGGTCTCGTTCCCACACTCCTGCTGTTGACACCATCACCTCCCTACTCCCAGACTCCCCCTTATCTGCAGCAAAATGCAAATCTTGTTCAAATTATGATAGTGATCTCACACCAAGTAATAGCTATTTTGTTGCAAACCATCAGTCATGTATCCCTTGTGCCCAGTGTTGTCGCCAGATACAAAGAATAGGCAGGTCAAATCAGCTCTCTTAAAACTAAGCCATTGGGTCAAGCCTAGCAGTGAAAGCCTGGATTCAGTAAACATTGAAGCTAAGTTGAAGTTCTCCCACATGGAAACCCTCATTCTGTGTGTGCAACAGAGAGGATTTTAGGGAAAATAGTGAATTGTAGAAATCCCTTAATGTATGCTAGATCCATCCATAGAATCTTCTCAGTAGTATAAAGAGACTCACTGGAGAGAGCAGGTTCTAGGTTCATGTAATTTGTAGTCGCCAAAGTCTATTTTCAGCCTTGTATTTTTCTTTCTTCCTCTTCTCACTGTTTACTTCCCTGTGCAGCTAGTTTTGAGTCTGTGCAATTTTATGTCTGTTTTCAGCATTGCTGAGAGGGAGGTAGACACAAAGGGTGTGCAAAGGAAGCATCCTCCCAAAGAGAACTTCAGCCGTTCTGGGAAAATTCTTTGTGCAAACAAGGAATATCTGTGTTTGCCTGACTCTGTTCAATGTGGAGTAAAGTGGAGGGCTTTAGAGCTTGAAGCCATAGGGCCTGTACTTTCCACCTACTGATGGTTTTATCCTGCTTCTTTATGTTGAGTATAGCCAATGTGCCTTCATTTCAATACTTTGTAATGATGAAAGCACCGTCTAAAATATTATTTTAAAAGAATCAGATATAAATTTATACCCATAAATGCAAGGGGAAAAACACAGCTTCCTGCAGATCGGAATCTAATTCTCATTTATTAATGCCTCAATGTCAGTTGATCCTTTTAGCTGCAATGTGTTGTTTAGTTCATAAGGTTTTTGAAAGAATGCTGTTATCATGTAGTCTTTTAAAATGATGCCAATAATAATATGCCATTAGCTAAAGAAGAATGCCATGATTAGATCTGTTCCTACCCAAAGGCAACCAGCCATGTTGATAAATTGGTGTGATCTCCTTGCTAAGTAGTTGTTCAGATTTGCCTTGACTCAGTAGTCTCAGTAGTAAGTGGACTGGTAATTTAGCTTCTCTTCATTTTCTGACTATCTTGACCTCGACACCTTTTTTCCACATTATCAAGTGAGCATGGTATTTTCCACACACTCTGTAATACAGACAATAACTGTATGTGTCTGTCTAAAATTGGGAGATGTTAAGGATTTTTAATACATATATAATTTTATTACTTTCTTCCACTGTGTGTCAAAGTTCCATGCAGAGTGCCTGTTTTTACTTAGCTTTTTTTCTTTTTATTACCCAGAACTTTTCAACCTTGTGTGATCTCTTTAAAATTCCCTTTAGAATACATAATTGTACTCGATCAATTTGTTAAAGGCTTTTGAAGTGTTAAAAAAGCTACATTAAAATTATTTTCTTTCAGGTTTTATGTTAATGAACATAGGTGCTATTCAAAGCAAAGTCAGTGTGTCAAGGGAACTTTAACTAAAGTTATTCATACATAAACTAAAAAAGGAAACATCTTTAGTGGAGGAAAATACATTTAATGAGTAAGTGCAGCACACAATTCCTCCTTTCAAAACTGTCAGTTCATATTGAACCTCCATTCTAGATATCTTACAATTACTTTGTCAACAGAAGGTAGAGTAGTGATGGATGATACATTGGTTCTTGAAACCAAACTTTCTGTGAGTTACTTAGGCTGAAACTAAATGCTTTTACATTCCAGTCTTATTGATGATAGTGGTTTTATATTTATCACCCTGTCATTTCAGTTGACTGTATCAGCCTCTTCAGTGCAGGAATATGGACACTAATGGAGGTGTGTCCTTAGTGCTCTAAAGGGTCACAGACTCATTCCACTAACACGTTCACAGCCCTGTTATAAGCTCAGAAATAATTTTGCCATTTTAAACAGTAATCTGTGGCTGTAGGTGTATGAGGCCTGGGAAAAACATTTTCCTACTGGTCTTTTTAGACCGTGCTACCTGTTTGACACTGAATAGGCTTCTTTCAAGTTTCACTAATAATAATGTTACTGTTTTGCAACCTGCCCTATAATAATCAGAATTCTACCAGGGCCTTGGGAGTCCAGGATCAGATTGCAGCATTTATTTATAAGAAATTCTGTCAAGAATCAATAATAGTCTTGGGTCTCAAGTTCCTTCTTTAATAATACTTTGATATGATTTGTCACAAGCTAGCCCACAGTATCCACCAGATTTTATTACTTAGCTTGCAGCACAGTCTCTCATCTTTGAGTCATGAGATCAGCCATGGGGAGACCTTTAAAAAGCTATATTCTTTACTGTTTGGTTATTACAGAAAGTCTATATTACTCAATAATATCTTTTATAAGGTGTGCTGTCACATCTTCACATAGATGTTTAACCTCGATGTAGATATACTGAATGCCTGGAGGCCATTTTACTGACATGGACATTGTTTTTCATGATTGGATGCCAAATGTATCAACAAAAACAACAGAAGTTGGGCCTTATTTTCACAGCTTGGTAGTTCTGACTGAATCTCATACAAACTGTCGATAGCAACTAAGATTTTATTTAGAGTGTAGAGTGTAACATTTTTATTACTTGAAAGTAGCAGGAATTCTGTGAAAGCAATTTAGATTACTTTCCACTGTAATATCAGTTCCTAAGGTTCTACTGTGTATCTCAATAAACAAGATCCTACTGTGTCACTCGCATATTGTGGTTCTAAATATATAAGATTTAACTCAGACCAGAAATTCAGATAGTTTCAGTTGGCATTTATTTATACAGATGGTCTACAAAATGAATTACATGTATTCTTGACTTAAGGCACAATATGCTTGATTCAATGAAATTTTCAGTAAAGTTTGTTAAAAAATGCTTTGAGTCAATACTGTCTAGTCAACTTGCAAAACTCAGATGCTCATCTTCCATTTTTTGTGAAATTAGGAGCTGAGAAATCCAGGAGAAGATGGAGGCTTGCTCCATGTCCCTTGGATGTCATCAGAGTCATGCATAACTAATACCAGTGCAACAAATTACAGATAAACATGTTTTGATAAATCATGGGATTTTTTTCCAAATAGGAATTAAGGAAAAAAACCAAAACAAAAAAACCCTTTAATTTTAAATGCTTTTATTATTAAAGTTTTCTGTTAATAATAAGAATGAGCTATTGTGTATGTCTCTGGATTTGAAGGTTCATTCAATTTTCTATATAACCATGTTGTTTAGAAGACAGGGAAGCCCTTAAATTAGGGCATGGGTGAAAATTGAGTTATGTTTTTTTGGACCAGCCAAAGGTCAGACCAAGAATAGAAGCATGCACATTTTTCAATACTGCTCATAGTGAGGATCTTAGAAATAAGTAGGTGTGATAATTTAATTTTAACATATCATATCTCCCTGGTTTATAATTTTTTAAGCCTGTCCCAGTAAAACTTGAAAAGCAGGTAGGTCTTTGGGAAAGTCAGTCCTCATGTATAATAAAACTACATGGCCTGTTTTTAGCTCAGAGCTAATACAAAATTATTTATAGATCCATAGAGGCTTGTAATACAGATATTAAAAACAAAAATAATTCTAAGTTATTTATTAAGAGTGCATAGTAATTGTTGAATTACAGAAAGATAATCTTGAATTGATTCTAGAAATTTTTGATGCTTTGTTTTGAAAATGTAACATTTTGACAGACTGAAGTAACTTCAAGACTGAAAATGCATGTTGGTTAAAGACTTTGACCCATGAAAAGCTACTAAGATTCTTCCCTTAATAAGACTTAAATTGATAAGTGGAGATACTTCCTTCATTTGCAAGTTGGCCTAAAACAAAGAGTTTACTTACAGATGGAATCTAAGACGCAATAGTCCCATAATGTCTGAAATACAGTATTAATTTTGCAAATCTTTCAAATTCTTGAAAAGCAACTCCTCAGGAAATATAGAAATGTGTAATATTATTCATAACGTTAATTTTTAGGCACTCTAGTCAATTAGTTTTGAAACATTTAAAAGATTGTTGTCTAATTATGTCTGTGTTGTTTGATTTACATCGAATGGGTGAACTAGAAATATGAAAATATATGTTTTCCTATAGATAGTTTGGAAAAGTTAATGTATCTGGTATCACCAGGTAGTTCATATATTTGTATACACACACACACACACACAGTGCACATGTACACACACATATATGCACATGAATACACCTAAATAATAAACAACTAGTGAAGCAATTGTATTTACCTTTTCTAGTTTAGAGCCATATGTACCATAGTTGAAGTTTCAAATAACTGAATAATCTACCTGCAGGTAGTGTTGAGTTAGAAAAGGCATATAAAAAAAGACATCAAAAAAGAAGCCTGGAGCAGCCTATGGGAAAAAACAAAATGGTATAAATTAGATCTGGACTTGAACACTTCCTATGTAATATAAAGGAGAAAAAGAATTTGGAAAGCTGTGAAGCTTATAAAAGAAAAAACCCCCACACTTAGAAATGGGCATTTAAACATTAAAATTAGAAATAGAGAGGTAACGTAAATGTGGCTTCCTGCCTGTATTTCATAAGCTAACCTGTAGTCTAAATTTATGGGGAAAAGAGACCATGTTAGCCCTAGACCTGCCATTTCTAGCTTGACCTTAAGCCCACAAGTTGAGTCTGTTTCATGGAAGCAATTCATTCATCCTTCCTGTACACTGCTCGTTTCCTTAGAGCTCTTACCACTCTCCCTGAGGAGCCTTAGGAAATATGTCCATCACATGACCAAAATGCAGATGTGGATTTATACCTGCCACATCCCTGCCTAGCAGGTATTTGTTTTTTTTCAGTAGCCTCCTCTGTGCATGTGTTGAGAGAAAGGCCATGTAGCTGGCCCTTGGGGCCTGCAGAAAAGGGTGTGCTGTTGGATGCATGCACAAAGCCTCCCCTTCCCAACAGGAAAAGACTGTTCTTCTCTAACATGCTCTGCCAAACTCATGGTTTTCATTTGCTCAGGTTATCAGCAGTGTACTGACTATCCCTCTAACAAGAGCATAACGTGCTTACTGTTTGCATCACTAGTAAGCAGGAAGGAAAAGAATAAAGAATGCACCAGTTATAGTTTTTCAATTTTATAAATGAATAGTGGACATATGCATACTTTTTATGACTAGTAGCAGAGTCCATCTCTTCCAGATCCTTCATTGTTACTCATTCTGGAGACCCCTACCAAGGTACAAAACTAATCAGACTACCTCAGATCCTGTCTGAGTCCTTTGTCCTTGACTTCCTTGCTATTTTTCTTTTTTCCTTGTGATTTAGCAGTCAATCCTGAGAAGCCATTGGCTATTTTCATAGTCAGTTAGCTGTAACATAATAACAGGTTCTGTAAAATGCTTCAAAATTCAAAGCAAAACAACATGCATGGATACTAATTGTATGAGCTTGATGATTCTGTGAAATGTATTGTTTACAGGCATCATTAGTTTTATTGGTAGCAGGCCAACTGTGGCAGAGATCTATTTAGCGTGTGATAGGAAAGCAAAGGAAAGTGTTAACTTGGGTTTTGATCTTATCAGCTTCAATCACTTCCATAAATCTGTGTTCTAGAAATGCATCTAAGTTTGTCCTAACTTTCCTGGGAAGCCCATATTTCCCTCTAGTCCCATCAAAGTTCACTTTATTAACCCAGGAGTTATAGGTTTCAGCAGAAATAAATTCTTTTAGCAGCAACAAAATGTACTTGTCAGGCTTTCCACCAGATTCTCTGAAAATCTCATTCTTTTGTGTAGGAGCCACATTTTGTATGCTTACCTCTGGCAGCTGCTCTTCTGCAGTACATTTGCCATCTCCTGCACCCACATCCACACCAGTAATACTCACGTATTCATCAGCTTGTGTTTGTATTCCCATCACCTCACTTAAGCACACAACTTACAGGGGCCAAAAGAAATCATTGCCATTTTTTGGATCAGAATTAGGACAAAATAAAAACCAGCAAAGAAAAAGACAGGTTTCATACTCCTGAACATTTGCAAGAGTATTGAATGTTGAAGAAGAAAACAAAATTTGATTTACTATAGAGGAAAATACTAAATCCTGCATACTCATCCTTGGCTTCCAGTTGAGCAGAATAAACAGTCTTGGTTTAGATAATGGCTTGTTTGCAGTTCTGTTCTGGTCACGCCTTGTAGAAGTATTCAAATTCTCTTGCTTAGAAGTATAAAAATGCCTTTGAAAGGGAGATCTTCCTGAGCAATCTTCTGATTTGCTTCTTAAGCAAATTTACCTGATTTTGCCAGATCTGTTAACTGATCTTTTTGATGTTTTCTTAGGAGGTTGTCTATGTTATGTTTATAAATGTTGCATGTATATCTCTGTAATCCTTTTATGGCTTCTAAAAGGCTATTTCAGAGCTAAATCAGCTGTTCTGGCCTTAGATCTGAGGAACAGAATCAGTTCACAAGTTTTGAAAATCTTGGTAACAGACAATGGCTCATAGCTTTTGAATATTTACTTTGTCTAACCTGAACCAAGAGCTTCTTGATGAGAAGATGGTACTTTGGCCAGAATTGCAAGGAGACACTTTGAAATTAAGAAGGAGAAAGGAATTAGAAGATGCTCTGCTGAGCATCAGATTCCCAACCAAACAAAGTGAGGGAGTGCAAAAACACCAAAACAAGGAAACCCAATTTGAGCTGTTCAGTCTCCTGAAACTAAGTGTAGCTGTGTCTTGAGTATTCTTATATTTCTAGAACCTCTTTTTTTTTTTTTTTTTTCCTGCTGTATATTCTTGTAGCTAATTCCATTTCTTCCACTGAACATCATGACATCATCATGGTCACAGAGGGAATGGATGGGCACATCTACACTGCTCTGTGCTGTAGAAAGCAATATAGCTACAGCAGCATGGGGCTGTATACTTCCAGGGCTGAATTCCCTCCTGAATATAACTCATTTAAATTTAGCTCCAGGATCTATATATTGCTTTACACTGTTCTATGACAGAAGATAAACCTGGTACACCCTGCTGGGATTAACATAGTTCATAATCAGGCATTTCAGTAACATTACCAGCTCAATCTCAAAGTTTCATTGTAGGAGCTAGAAGATTTGTGAGTGAAAGTTGGAAAGAAATGAGACTGGAAAGTAGTGAAAAGAAGAGCTTCATCTCTAATCTACAATTGTGAATTTTGGGGAAGTAGATTCAATGCACTGACTTTGACCTGAAATGAAGATTATTCTTGTGCTTACTGACTCTGCTGCATGATGATCTTGCATTTGTTGACCATACTGAGAAACATGGCAATTCCTAATTCCTCCTGGAGGGAAATCATTGCATTACAATGCTAGAAGTGCAGCACTGGAATGTGCATTTCCAGTAACTCATTCATTAGCACTGAATATCCAAAGAAGGTACATGCTCACTGCACGCTGACAAACTCAGACCATTTGGCAGGTTCTGAGGTTTTTCAGAGGTTGGCATTGTGACATGGGCTGAGCTTTTAACCTTGCCCACAACATTAATAAACTTTAAACTGAAAGAATACATACTCCAAGCAGGGCATGTTCCCAAGTTTGTGCCAAGGTCTAAGCCGTGCTGTACCTCAGGACTCTGAGCTCTGAAGTGCTTATTAATTTTTCCCTGTAATTCCTAACAAAATTGTATTGCTGCATGAAAGCAACAGGGGCCTCTGATAATTTACCCTCTGCAAGTTCGAATCCATGTTAGTGAAACGAACTGTCTGCCTTATATTTCAAAGGTAATGAATTCAAATTCTGTTGGGATTGAAATTTTATTAGAAATCCTGCATATCTTCTCTTCTTATTATTTATGGGTCAAATGGATCATTATATTGATTGATCAACACTTAATTTGTTATTATCCATAAGTACACAGCAAATAATGAAAATGCCCTGTCACTTTGTTAAAGAATCATCAAAAGTGATGGTAATAAGATACTTTTCTAATTAATTTTTTGCATACATGTAGATGAAACTTGTGTATCTCTGGAGCTTTGACTGACCACTCAAACATCTGGTAGGAAAAGCTGAGTAGTAAACTAAGTAATATATATATGTTTGTACTAATGCCTGCATTTTTAGCAGTGCTCACTGTAAAAATAACACACAGGACAATAGGGTTTATGATAATGTTCTAAGTTAATAATCTTCTGTACAGCAACAAACTTGATGTTGTCATGCACCTCTGTTCTAGGAACTAGGTCTGTATTTTCTAGCTGGAAAAAGGAGAGACTGGGAATTTTGTTGTATTTATTTATAGTTACTGATTTTTTAAAATTATAATTAATTCTCTTGGATTTGTTAGGCTAAATTTTTCCTAACTTCCACTGACTGACAACCTATAAAATGTAGGGCTGAAACACAGCCTTCAGTCCAAGTAATGTATACATATGTATTATACCATTAGGTTGGTATTGTCTTGATGGAGACACACTGGGCCATATTTTCAAACATTCTTAGTGCATAGAAATCCAATTGAAGCTTACAAAAGCTGTAAATAATCACGTTCTTGAAAATTGGGAGTGTTTTTCCTAGTGAGAGTAACCAGCATCTACCATTAAGAAAACCTATATATTAATTGTTGTCTCCACTGGCCTAAATATTGCTAAAAGTAAGGATGCTCTTGTCATGATGCAAAGCAAAACTGAAAAGAAAAATAAAATTTTTTTACTGTCACAGTCATATGGATCAGAGTTAAATGCATTTTAGATTAAAATTATTGGTGTATATATTTTATCGATAATGTAGAAAATCAGGCATCTCAATATAGGTAATGTATTTTTTTTCTACTGAGCTGGTTTACAGGTGTGCTCAAATTGTACCACAATGGGTTGCTCATGAAGAGCAGCACCAATGCAAGGGATGTTTTTTGCATGTTTTATCCCAATTACCTTTACCTCTGCACAAAACCAGCTCACTGTTTGAGTGCATTCCATGATGTGCTTTCACATGAGACTTGTAATTACTTCATGTGTCTCATAAATCCCTCCACAGTAACCTTGACTAATTACAAGTGGGCAAGCTAACGTGTTGTGGTTGGCGCTGAACTCCTCACAGACTGGCCGCCTGGGATAGTCCACAGAATTTTTAAATTCTCAGTTGAAACCTTTCTTCCATGGAAGCACTAGTTTGTCTCTTTACTACCCAGTTGCCAGTTTTCATTAAACTTATGGCAGACTTTATGTCCTTTCAGTTTCTACAGTTTTGCCCCTTCCTTAAAGAATGGGAACTTACAGATGGGTGAAAGAGCAAACTGTTCAATGTTGTGCATTTTATCCTTTGAAAACCAGGCTATAATGATATAGAAAACTTAATTCACAAAGCTATGAAGTATCAAACAACACTCACAAAGTTATGTGACAAACACCACTCACAAAGTTATGAAATACCTTATAAATATGAAATATCTTATAAATATAAAAGGTGAAACTCTGATTTATGCCAATAATCTCTTCAAGCATTAATGTTTGTCTAATGGATTCAGGTAACAAAAATTATTGCATATGCTACAGAAGGCATTATAATTTGAGATCCACCTGTGCCATTATATCAAAGCTAAAATTATTCCATGAGACTTTGGAACATTCCATGTTGGTTGATACTACGTACTTTTAACTAAAAGCTTCTCCTTTCACTTTACATCAACAGAAGTGGAACAATTAATGCTTCAAAATACAAGAGAAGCTTTTGTTCTTGTTTAAATTTTTGTACCTTAGCTTGAAAGGTATCTTGAGCTCCTTTGAAGTTTCCCTTTAATATACTGCACCCAAACCACTTCTTTATAAGAGCCTCATTTAACTTTCACATTTTAAAGATTTTTCAATGCAAGCCCAAATATAACCAAAAAAAAAGTGATAATTGTTGAAACAGAGTTGTTGGATAGTGTAGACATTGAATCTTATGGAAGTCACAACCTGGAAGTATCTTGTGCAGCTCTGATGTATAGCTGGCAGGTAGGTCACATCACATAGGATGCGCTTCATGCTCTAGACTAATGTTTTCTTGAATCATTAATCAAGTTTAATAATTCACAGAGACCCCAGTTCCACAGAGCTTGTGTGGCCCCTTGCAGAGAGTCCCACTTGCTGCAGTGGCGTTCCCTCAGAGCTCTGCTTGTGCAATTCTCAGGCACCTGCTTAAATGTCAATTCTCTAAGTCAGGATGAGACTTCTGCAGCTTTCCCTGGGCATCGGATCAGACTGTACATCCTTTGGTAGAGGATTGGTTTTCTCCTGCCTGTATGTGAAAGCAGCTACCACCCAGCTGATAGTAACAAGAACAACTGAAATGCTGATTTGAGATTTCACTGAAGCCCCTTAGGACTGCAGGCAGAAGGTCAGGACAATCAGCACTGAAGAGTGCGGGATTGTTTGCAATTGATCCAGATTAACTGGCCTGGCACTCCCAGTGCCTGTATAGCAGTGGTATTCCTGCCCAACTGCAGGGGATATAATAGAGCCTGCAGAAGTTGTGATTGTTTTTGTAACCCTATTCAATTCCCTGAATTCCTTGAGAGTAATTCATGATAGCCAGTGTACAGTTTATTTAATTTACCCTTTAGAAATGGGTCATTTCAGATTTCTGATGTCTGCTGTCATCAGACTCCATTGTGAGTGAGCAAATGTTGATGTCATACTGTGGTTTATGAGTCATATATCATGTCTACATTTTATCTTGGTTTTGTGCTGCTACACAAACGTAGTGTTGTGGGAACTCACTCCATTTCAGACCTCTGAAAGTTTAATTCTCATGCACTATACTTATTTTTTTTTCTTTCTGAACTGGGTCAGATGTCCCTTTTTGTAATAATTTAATTAACACTTTGGAATAATGATGCATTAATTAATGCCAGATTACAATGAAAATGCTACAGAATTACACTTTATATCAACATTAATGCAAAATGAGTTCCTCCTGGATAATATTTCTTACAGAGAATACAAAAAGAGATAATACTAATTAGGCCATCAATTTAAATTTACCATAATTTCAATCCATGTCACTTATCTGTTCTCTAGCACAAAACCTTCTGTTCTACCATACACTTTTTGCTGCATTGATATCGGTGTGGCAGCCAGACTGGGAGTAATTTCCTAATGTGCATTCTTACACATATAATACACTTCTGCACTGCAGTGCTGGGTCTGGTGTCTGCATTGTGGAGGACTGAGCTTTAAAAATCACGTATAGGCTTAAGAATGTTCTGACACAGGTCTTCTTTGGGTAGATGAACTTCACTGGCAAAATAACACCCTCACGAGAGGCGTAGGATTTTGTGTCATGTGTGGCACATTATTAGTCTGAAGCACACAGTCCAGCTTACTCTAGTTCTTTCTGGCATGGCCCAGATTTGCTGCTGCAAATTCAACATCTGCAAAGTCATTCTTTTGTGCATTACTATTTTAACTGCTTCATACCAGAATGTTAGGCAAATAAGAAGTCAAGCTTTCTGTTCCTAATAAGTTTCAGTCCACCTATGTATTTCCACATTCAAGAAAAAAATAGTTTTTTAAAAACAAATCTGATATCACTGCACTTTGGTCCTTTTTTTTTAATATGACCATCACCTAGACGTTGCCTTTTGTGCAGGTAAGAAAAGAGGATTAAAAAGACAACTCTGAAATGTAAAGCATGAAAGCAAATTGGTAAAGATGATTCATTTTCAATGACTGACCACAGCAGCTTGCTTTCCTCCCCACTCCTGACTCTCTGGCAGTTTGGTGGAACCTGCTGGGTCACCACAATTTCTGTGTCCTTGCTCTTCCATGACCTACAGAGAGTCAAGTATAGAGACCACTCAGGCTGGCTTGAGAGCACTGATGTTCGTTTGGAATTGCCAGGCTGTGCAGGAGCTTAGCTGCATCCTGTCCTGACTATGTAATGAAAAGTAGTCAGGGATCTGAAGTCATGTCAGTACCAGC
This sequence comes from Passer domesticus, assembly GCF_036417665.1. NCBI lineage: Eukaryota > Metazoa > Chordata > Aves > Passeriformes > Passeridae > Passer > Passer domesticus. The sequence goes on from NC_087480.1 coordinate 47,507,618, forward strand.
ACATGAGGAGTTTGAGAGTTCTTCACACATTGTAAAGACATTTGGAAATTATAAAATGAAACTTTTTTGGTTTTACAGACTGGAAATTCTTTCAGAATTTTCTGCATGATAGATTTTAATATACTTGGGAATTTTTATTCCAACGACAAATAACACCAAATTCTGAAATTTTCTGTGAAATCGACTCATTGCACAGCTCTAGTTGCTTTCTTCAAAAACTCAAATCTCCTTCTTTATAAAGTATTTTGCTCAGTAGATTTTAATGAGATGTTTTTATACTAGACATTTTTACTAATTTTATTGTGTAATGTGGAGTGATTTATTTCAAAACAGAACATGGTGGTGCCCTTGTTAGAATGTGTTCACCAACAAGGAGATTTAAAGAAGCATTTGCCACTCAGCAGATCTGATTGGCAGAGTAGCTGTGAGATGCTACAAAGTAATGGCAGAGTTCAAAGAAAATAAAACCCAACATAATGGTTCTGCTTTATGGAAAAGTGTTCCAGCCTGCATAATAGCCCAGGAAATTATTTTATTGGCATATTGTTTATCTTCAGAGGGGGCCATTCTTTTTTTATAGACATGCTGAGTGGAATGTATGTTATATAAAGAACAAGACAGTATCCAATGAAATGACATAGCCCTAAACCAGGAGCTGTGTGGGATTTGACCATGACAAAACTACATGGCATTCTGCACCAGAATGAATTTCACATCTTGTACTTTGGCTTTAGCATACTGCTTTCTCTGGAGAGCTCCATTCTGGTCTTTCTATCTCATGGGCAAATTGAGTTAGTGCACTATCTCTTCTCCTTTGCAGAATTTATTTGAAATTTAGAAAAGGTCAGATATGTAAATCTGTGTGATTTGTTTTATGAAACTACCTCTTTGTTTGGGAAAGTTCACTATAACTGTCCATCAGTGTTCAGGACTGTTAAAAGAATATGTATTTAGGAGCAATGATGTGAGCAGATTTTTGAAAATACGAAGAAGATTAATTTTTCTAGGAACAATCTATTTAAGTAGAGGAACAGATATTTAAGAACTAGAGTAAGTTCTCATCCTTAGATGGTCTTATAACTCAGTGCAGAATACACAGTGTACTGGAAAAACTATGATAACTACTACATGGGCTGAATTGATGTTGATCCCAGTGTTCTGGAATTAAGAAATCTTACAAATCTTTTCTATCTGTGACTTTTGAGAACTGCCAAAGAATGGTTTTTGTAGCTCAGGACTCAAGCCAGTATAATAAAATAGTCCTATATAGTAAACCAGCTTTGTGCTGAGGGAAGATTTACTCTGTGCCAATCTACATGGCTTTCCCATTCCAAGTGTTATTAATCCCGTACTTTCAAAAGCAATGAAGTGTATTCAGAAAAACATAAAGAAAAGTGAAGATTTTTTTAGATTTCATATGTAACATCAACTAGAAACTAATTGGATTAAATATTGTAGTAAAAAAATACCACTGTTACAGACTTTTTGTTTAGATTGTCCTTTTTCAATATGGTTTTCTATTCTGTTTAAGTACTCACATTGTATTTTTTTCTCATTAACTTATACAGTCCCAAAATTAAGAACTTTCATTCTTAGTCCTTTTCATGATTTTAAATCTTTAGTGCTAAGAACTGTATCCTGGAGATCCAAATAAAGTAGCTTATCTGGACAGCTATCTGATGGTGCTGTGTTTAGTTGAAACTCCAAATGAGTGTCTACAAGTCAGTATCTACAAGGGACAGAAACAGGGTTTGACACCTGCCTTGAAGATGACATCTTTTTGGAACATAAGGACCTAAATATGCAGATGTCAGAGTTAAGTTCAAGTGTTTTAGTACCCACATATTTAAGTACTAGGCTTTTTTTCTGGTACATTTCTGGCCTTATTTCAGATGTGGAATACTTGTAAGGTGATGGCTGATAGAGGATTTCAGCAGCTTGTCAATTTTAAGTTTACCTTTAAGGCTTCTGCAGAACATCCTTCTCTTGTGACAGCACCAGTACATTGGTAACATCTGCCTCTTTCCAGCTGATCACACCTGTTGATGCTAAAGTGCATTAACAATCAACTAACAACCCTCCTCTGGTTCTTTTTCATCTCTGTTAGCACTGTGCTTAATAAATTATGATATATAATGTATTCCTTATTTAAATGAATTTAATTGAGTACCAAACCTATTTCTGGTCATATTACTTGATGATCCCTTTAACACCAGAAGGATAATTCTAAGAAAACTGTTTCACAGATATAGGTAACTTTTGTATAATACTGTTCCCAGTCTTGTGAGTGACGTGTATTTAAATTTTGTCCCAGAAGAGTAAGAAAGTTCATGTTCATATTGACTTTCTTTCTTTAAGTCTGTGAAAGAGAAAAGCTCTGAAAGAGCTGGCTTGGAAGTCTGACACTGGTAGCCAGAAAACATGGGGCCCTTACCACAGTGCTGGATGTAGGAGTACAACACAAATAATATCAAGCTAATTCCACAAGGGATAATACATGTTCAGGAAGTGGGGCTGATCACAAGAGGTTTCTAGCATGGATTCTGAAAGCAAGAGAGCCACCCTGATGCTACACCTGAGTTTATACATCCTCCATCTTGATGGTGGTAATTAATCAGGGACAGCACTGTGCTGATGATGCCATGCTGCACTGGTAGATGGAAGTGTGGTTGTAACTATGTCAGAAGTCACTGCATAAATGTTTGTCAAAGCCAAGACAAATATTAATATCACCAGAGTTATATACTCAAATTTTGCTAGCAAAAACTATAAAAATCACCATTCACACATATTCATCAGAGCTATACTACATAGATTGGCTAATAACTATTGAACATGTGAAATATCTAAGTTAAAAAGCAATGAATAAAAACTGTAAGAATTGGAGAATGTTGAATAAATTCAAAGAAATCATCAAATCATTATAAGAGATCTGCTTACGGATAATTAGTAAATAATAATTTTCTAAGTTATTTGCTATGCATTGTTCATTCATCTTTAATAAGTATCTTACAGTATAAATGGTATTTTTATTTCAGCTCCTAGAACATAAAAAATCTATAGATGCTAGCTGAGAATTTTGCAAGTGTGTCTGAATGCCAAATCAACTGAGGTAAGTTGGAGTTTATGTCCCTGAACATATTGTACGATCAGTGGATAAGGCAGGGTTTAAATATAGATTGAAAACCACAGGCTATTAAGTATCTAGGAATATTTTACCTTATGGAGTTGAAGTCTACAACTAACAAAGAGGTAATATAAATAGAGTGTAAAAAAAATTGCTGGGTGGTCTCTGCCACATAGTGTATTGTGTGATGGAAAAGGCTGAGAGCTGTAAGAGAGATATTGGGACCAAACCTGACATACTGCATACATTAAACATCTTGCTACGTACTGTCTGAGAAACGTTCTTAAAGGAACTTGTGGGCTGGTTAACAAAAACTTTATGGCATTATAGGAAGCCCAAAATCTGGGATGAAAATGCTAGTGTTAGCCAAACTTTTAGGTGGAGCAAATTTTCCAGAGTTACAAAATATTGGTTTTTTGTGTAGCCAAGGAAAGGATGCCATGTAAGTGGATCTCAGCCCATTTGGATAGCCTCTGAAAATGCACAAATGTACTTTTTCATTTGTTCTCATTAACAAGGCTGAACTGAAAAGAGCTGCATGCAGTGCTGAAAGCTATGGCTAAGTAGACTTTAAATCGTAGGGAAAATGCAGGAGAAAATACACAGTGGAAAGACGGGAATCCCTATGAAACAAAACTAGTGTAAGATTTGTTTCAGGTACTTTTATTTTGAGTTGAGGCCCTGATGGCACCAGCAGGCCCCAGCGGCCTCAGGGCTCCCTGGCACTGGCCAGCCCCAGCCCAGCCCCAGCCCCAGCCCCAGCCCAGCTCTGGCCTAGCCCGGGCCCCTGGCAGCCCCAGCCCAGCCCTGCCAGCCCAGCCCAGCCCAGCCCAGCCCAGCCCAGCCCAGCCCCAGCCCCAGCCCTGTGTCTCAGTAGGTGCCCGCAGTTCCCTGGTTGCCAGGCCAGGCCCTGCCAGCCATGGGGCCGCCACGCTGCCGTCCCGTGGAGCTTTGCCAGGAGTGCTGGGATTGTAGCATTGGTGTACGTCAGGCCATGGAATGGTGTCTGTTTCTTCCTCATCTCCTTGAGTAACCATGCTGGCTCAGACCAGAGCTCCAAGCTCTTGCAGTCACAGCCTCTCTGTGACAAGGAAAGATGTACTGTGCAAACAGCTCTGCTTCCCCACTAGGACTGACACAGAGGCCTTGGAGGTAAAACACAGACTTCAGCTAATTTCTAAGGCATTTGAATCAAGCCCCTCAACTACATATGTTATGTTTTCCCATTCTCTCTGCTCACTTCAGGCTTAGAATTGCCACTCATAAGCACCGTAATTACCACAGCATTACATGCTGAAGGGAAGCAATGGAGAATGGTTACAGTGAATGCAAGAAGGAGTTGTACTGTGCTGCCTCATTCCTGCTCCTTTGTCTTTGATTAATGGGACAATAAACACCCATGAGAACTGCTAGGGAGACCTCAAAAGATGTGGACAGATGCTTGTCTTATGGCTCTTCAAAGGGCATTCACTACCTTAAGTATTCTATGATTGTAATTTTCATTGAGGTTTGGTGGCTCTGTTCCATTTGTATGGGTATCCAATTACAACTCAAATATTTGCACTTGACAGCAGTTTTAGACTACATAGTTAAATGAAAAATGAACCAAATGCAGTACATACTTTAATAACAATCAGTCTTAAGAGAATTTTTTGAGGAACAGCTTCTGACCCACCAGGATTATTAAACATCCTGTAGCATTTTTTGTAAGATTAGTCACAGTGTCTTTCTGAAACTCAATTTATATTATTACATTCTGCCTCCATAAATCACCCTGCGGTATCAACTGAATATAGTATTCTTCTGTCTCATATTGTTGTAGAAAGTTAAAAAGCTGTCATGTTCCACCTCAGAAATGGATCCACAGTGCTAGAATGTAATGCAGTTCTGTTACAAGATTTGGAACTTTTTGTTATTTTACAATCCAGTACATTTGCAAGAGAATCCATTATTTTTCTCAGTGCTTCTTGGTGTCCTCACCTATCAATGAATGTAGAAATAATAAGTATCAGTATTTTGCAAAGACACTAATTTCTAAAGATTTTTCCCTAGACCAAACACAAAAGAAAGAAAATTATACATTTCAATTTGCACCAGCAGAGAACAAAATTTCTAGTTTTTCAAACGTGGTTATTTACTTAATGCATTTTGTTTCTTGGCAGGTCTTGCAGATGATGCAATAAATGTCACTCCTTCCTTTTACTCAGCATCAAGTGATCAGATCATTCTCCTCCTTTATTCTTTTCTTTTGACTGAGAGGAAAGCCAGCAGCTCTGCTCCTCTTGATTATTAAATATCTCATATAGTTGCCAGAATGGGGATATAAACCTACTGCTCTATCCAGATTCAAGTGTGAATAATTACATTCTGCCTACCTGAATTCCCACAATGATTTCATTTGGGTACAGTATATTTCTTCATTTCCTGCTCTTGGGCCTGTTTTGGCATCTATTGAAGTTAATGGAAAGTTCTCAAAGACTCTGGTGAAAGAAAATGTCCATAAACTATGGGGCAATTCTGTTGTGGTATTAAACAGCTTGAGTAGACATAAGTAGAGTTGTTTCTTATAGATTGCTTGTACTGCCTGTCTTTACCAGTTTGGAAAACTCTTCCCATTTCATCAAGGCTATGTGCATATTCAAAATATAAAAAATGGCAATGAATGTATTTTTAAGGTATTCTGTTGTAGACAACTTATATATGCTAAATTTACAGATATATATGGTTGATCCTCACACCACTGACTTTTATGAAGGCCTTTCTTTGGACTTTAGTGAGGATATCTAGGTAATATCTTAAGAGTAATAGACGATAGTAGCATTCCTATGCATAGAAATTCTGTTTTTTCAGACATCTGTGGATGTCTGGGGGGAAAAAAAAGAAATAGAAAAGCTGTTCAAAAGTTGAATTAAAATCTTTTGAACCTCAGATTGAACTACAATACTCTGCACCAAGACATGCATGCAGTTGCAAGTAATTGCTGCTTTCATAGCAAAACTTTGAATTTTTCCAAAATATATTTTTCTTTTTCTAGAGCTACAAAGTACAGGTATTGAACCCTTCTCAATTGTCTCTAGGAAATTCTTCAGAGGATAAAAAGAGAGCAACTCAAAATAGAGGCAGACCAAATTGTAAAATTAATTCAGACCTGAGCTTTCCTAATTCTTTAGCAGGTCCATCTTTGACCAGAATTTATTTTATTTAGATTTCTAATAAAATGAGGGTCACATCTATTGATCCTAGATTACTCCAGGCTGGAGTATATTTGATATGGTTGTTCCCCCCTTCTTTTCTCTCAATGCTTTATAAGTTATTCCATTCACTCTCATTCTTGGGAATTTTGGTCATATTCTGTGAGCTGGGGCAGGACACAGACCATCTTTTTATTCCTCCCAAGTCTGTATCAGGTACTTTTAACCTTGGCCTGAGCTATTGGCATGAAAATTGCCTGTATTCTAAATATGCAACATTCCTTTTCTTTGGCCTTAGACAAAACTGGGAGGAGGGCTGATGTCAGTGGTGACAGCATCACACCATTTCTCAGAAACCAGCAGAGGAATTCTGTGATGAAGAGCATTGAAGATAATCTCAACAATTCAGTGTTGTGATTCTTACTGTGGAGTGGGAGGTCATCTTAATTCAAGAGCTAAACCAACAGTCCTGCAGTGTCATATACAGCATTTCTAATAATTCAAAAATCCTCTAAGTCAGAAGTGTGGTACAGCTAAGCAAAGACCCTTCAGACAAGAAAGATGCTTTTATTTTATTTAATTTTCAAATGTTTTTGCAGCTTGCTAGCTTCATAACCCAGGGCAAGTTTAATTAAAGTCAATGAAGCAGTTTAAAGCGAAGAAGAAATCAGCATTAGAAAAAGTGTTGATTGTTTTCTAATTGTGCCATGGACTATCTCTGTAATGGATTCTTGCCTCCTTAACTCTAGATAAAGCCTGATATTCAATGTAGACAGGAGACCTGGGAAACTCCTTACTAAAATTTCCTTACTAGTTGCTTATGTGGTTATCTTAGCATCTTTGTGACATGATTGATTTCATTGTTTTTGGTCAGCTGTTGGACTAGGTGGGTATTATCTTCTGAAGATTGTAATAACAGAATAGTGTACCATACAGGAATGTTTTGCATGTGCAGTTTAAAAATCTCTTAGTTTATTAATCCTTTATTCAGAAAGTGTGCCTGTATGATACAGTTTGTGTCCAGATTCAGCCTGAATTCAGTCATTTGAGTGAATATGAGAATAATAGTAATTTTGAATGTTGCCTTGAACGTACACACGGTGTCAGTAGGATTTGGTCAGTAGGACATGGCTGGACAATTTGCTTACAATACAAGTGGCATCCCTGTTACCATCAGTGGGTAAGGATCTGCCAGTTGCATATTCCCTCCAGTTGCCCAGGGAAGCTGTGGATGCCCCATCCCTGGCAGTGTTCAAGGCCAGGTTGGATGGGTCTCTGGGTAACCTGGTCTAGTGAAAGGTCCCTGGCCATGGCAGGAGGTTGGAACTAACCACATGATCTTTAAGATCTATTCCAACCCAAACCATGTGATGATTCTATGATTCCTTCCCAACATTTACTGACTTGATCCAGTCGATGGACAGTCTGCATTCCCCACATTTCTACTCTAGAGAGAACAAGATCAAAATTCTGTTAGTTTGTCAACTCTCTGTCTTTCTCTCAATATTTTAATCTGGAAGATGTCTGTTTAAAGCAGAATAGATTCCACAAAATTACTACAACAGGGACAGTATCACGGCTGACTTACTTGGTGCTTGGACTGAATAATCCCTTTCAAGACAATGAATGTGTGTGCTGTCAGCCAACTCTGACAGAGGATGCTGGTTAACATTAATTTTGTTGCTGGTGGTTTTATGAAGCAAAATTCTGACTGCTGAGAATTAGACTAAACTAAATGAGCTTGGTTTGGACAGACCACTGGAGGAGTTGCAATGGTCCTTTGCAATGATTGGAGCTTGACTTAAAAAGCAGCATACAGAATGCATATTCCACTCAGTGTATTTATTATTCAGACTGGCATTCATTTACGTGAAAACTATGTCTTTAAATTGGAAACAATATAAAGTAATTAATGTAAATATATCCACTCCAGCAACAAGCTGTTACAAAAGTAACACAAGATGTAAATTTGGGAGAGCTACTAATGAGGTGTATCAGTGTGCACTTGAAGCCTGGGCCAAGGATGCTGTTGATAGCAGTTAGAAAATCATGTTCACAACTGTGAAACTTAAAGGCAGGGCCTTACCATTCCAGGTTCTTCAGAGGAAGCCAAGTCCTTGAGGAACTGTAGAATTTCAATTATGTTCCTTGCTACAATTTTTCTTTGCTTGCAGTGACTATTCTTCTCTTCCAAACCAGTACAAACGTGGGCACTGAATCCTGTTTTGGTGTCCTGTCACCATGGATCACTGTGATCACACAGCAGCTAATGGTGCATGGGCTGAGCGCAGCATCACTGCTCCAAACCAGCCCAACTACTAAACAAGAGAGGCAGTAAAAGGAGAAACTCCTGCTGATAGCAAGAACTTCTGTTTTATCTGAGAATAATTTACTGAGAAGGTAATTGGTGAATTCCCAATGGGAAAAAACTTGATTCTGTCTGAGCATAGGTTACCAAATGTGCCATCATAAAGTAATTGATTTTGTGATATATCAGGTAGGAAAATAGTTGAGGCTATTGAACTTTTCACTTAGGGCCTCAGGGTGAACTTGAACAAAGCTTCCAAAGGTGAAGAACCAGTGCTTGACATGTGCAGGGTTTTGCACTCTTAACAGCCTTTTTAATTTTCATTTTTCCCTTTTACCAAGATCTAGATTTGCACAGAGTCTCATTAAGATGGTTGAGTTGTCATTGGAGATAATCACCAAAGGAATGCGTTATAAAAGGAGAAAAAAGTATGTCTAGAAAGTCTGAATAATTTTTTTATGCTGTTGTTTTAGTGAAGAGGCTTTGGATGCTGATAGAAAAGTTACTATAGCTATAGGGCACATTTAATTGCATTTTAGAAACTTCTTTTAATCCGGTAATAACAAAAAATTAAATCAGTGCTGACATTTTTTTGTTGCCAGAAGAAGGTAGTAAAAGGGTAAAGAAATAATTGTTAGTTCTGAGAATATAATTAGCAACTTTAATGCTTTAATCTAAAAAATGCATATTTTGAGCCTGGGTGAATGATTAAAGAAAAGATATTGAAAGCCTTTGAAATTTCTAACTGTTTGTTTTTAATTGTAAATTATGATCACTATAATTAGCTCATTTAGTACATTTATAATGTAAACAAATATGAATATACAGAACTTCAGTGATATATTTCAGGGCAAATAAGAGCAACATTGTGACCCTGGGCTCTATTTATTAAGCCTTTCTTGTAGTGTTTGGCACTGCTTCATTCTTTCATACTGTTTTCCCCCTTTTTTTTCCAGAAGATAAAAGAAAGCCGTACATAATATTTGCAGGTCTCTGCTGAGGTCTTAATGCATCTGGAGCTACACTGAAGAAAACACAGATAGAAATCTGGTCCTTTTTGGGCTCCATTTAACTCTAACTCTGAAGCTTTCTTAAAGCTAGAGTTTTTGTCATGCTAGAAAAGAAATACTGCATGTTTTCTTAAACACTAGGCTGTTAATACAATTAACAATTGTAGATGAATAGATGAACTGAAAGTAATGCTATTTTTCAGGTGTACTTACCATTTCCATAGCTAGCTGTCTGCAGAAATGCAGTGTGTCTGACACTGCCTGTCCTGTTTCCTGGTGTGCACTTTGTGTAGCATCCTGGGACCAGGTTTCAGAAACCTGCTCCTTTCCTCGTGCACATGCTGCCCTCCACATCATAGTAACACAAACAGGAGCTGCCTGCCTAAGACTCCCTGAATGTAATGGAAGCACTTAATGAGTTACAGGATGTTATTCCCCCACCAAGTTCAAAGATTAACATTTAGTCTCACCATTATTTTTGTAAAAAGACATCTTTAGTTACATTTCCAGAGCTCAGTTATCATGCTGTGACACACTGCACCCAGTTCTGATAAGTAATGAAAAGTTATGATTAGTTAAGCTCCTTATGAATAGAGAAGGCTTCCCTGAAGGTTGAAACTGGCCTCAAACTTGAGATTTTAAATCATTGTGAAGTGTTTTGACTAGGCTGCCTTTGTGTATACTAAACATTTTAAGGTTACTTTTTAATCCAGTGGTGCCTGTTTTATGATGTTCGCTTGCTGCAATTGAATGCTATTCTGTTCATCGCTGCCAGCTGTCTCCTTTGGATCCTCTAGTAACCAAGTTCTTTTATCTCAGAGGAATGAATTGCCAATAACAGGCAAATAATAACTTTTCTGCTGAATTTTCAAGATTAAAAAAACCCCTCTTCTTCTGTCATATCTCCTTTATAATGTCTTGTGAGGGTTAGTTGCTCTGTTCTTGCACTGTGAGCCTTCAGGAGTTAAATGTTTATAGCATCACACAAAGGTAGAAGAGGTACATATTGCAGCAGTGTATTCACCATATTCTGTGGATATTTTTTAGCTGAAGGAAGTAAGCCCTGGTTATTACAGCTGTCACAGTGACATCTGATCCTTCAGTATCAGTGACTTCCTCACCCACCATATGACCCTGATCACTGCCATGATTCTCTGTCTGCTATTAAAGTGAGAAAGGTCTTGGCCCTCCAGGTGCTGTTTCAAATCTGAAATAGCAACTTGTCTGTCACACTCCCTCTGCCTAACTTATTGCTTAAGGACCAAACAAAAATGTTTAATGTAGAAAGGGTTTCATGCAGCAACAAAGTAAAGAATGTGTTCTTATGTCTGTTTCAGGGCTGGTGTAGAACTAGGGCACTGAGTGCCTCAGTTCTTAAAAATGAGCAAACGTTAAAGCAAATTTGAGGCTTAATCTCAACAATTATATTTCTGCACTTCCTTTCTTCTTTTGGGGAACACACTGCTTGAAAGTCGTGAATTCAAGCAGTCACACTGCTTGAACTTCATTCGAGAATGGGGGTGTATAATAGCTAGATAAATTCCATGAATCAAAATTGAAAACTTTAAAAATATTGTCATACAGGAATTCCTAGCCAAAGCAGATATTAGCTGAATTTGGGAAAAAATGAGCTAACAAGCAAAAATTTTGCATGAAAATATATTTAAAAACTCTAAAGCTCTAAACCAAACTCCAAAATTTTGTAGTTGAAATGAATATGGCTTCCAATTATGTTCATTTTCCCCTCTTTAGTAAGTACCTTGTTTGTGGTGTAAATTTAAAACTTGCCTAACCTAGGCAACATGAAAGACTTAAAGAGGATACTTTTCTATGCAAATAGATATGGCTTATCAGGCCTACCTAATTTTTAAGAATGAGGCATTGGAAAAGGTTCTGTACTCAAGATAACAGAACTGGCCTAACTGGCTAGTGCTCTGTACACTGTGCAAGCTTTGACACAGCAGTTGTCATGTGTCTCCAGCCCTGAATGCTTATCTTTTGAAGCCCTGTAGTGTCATTAAATTCATGCAAACTGGTATGTGGGGCTTGACAACCAAGAACCAGTGTTTGTGTATTGAAATTCAGCTGCATCTGGACTGAACCAGAAATTAAGTAGATATAATGCCAGAGTAATAAGGAGGTTGGACAACCAGCTTCTATAAGTTTTGGAGTGATTTTAGGTTTTTAAATATAGTATTACAAAACATTTTTTTTGCTTTGATGGATGTGCCTGTGAGCATCTGACCTACAATTCCTCCTCTAATGCAAGGGGAGGGGCACTTCTAGGCAGAGTGCTTCTGGTCACCTTTGTCAAGGTAGTGCTGTGTTTCTTACAGTGACCCCCATGATCAGGAAATCTTAACAAACGCAGCTGCAGCATGTTACACTGAAAAATGTTTTTCTTTTAAATAGAACTATACACATTTTAATACCCTTTGCAATATATTCCGGATTGCAGTTGCAAATACCATTTTTTATAGCATGAAAAGTACTCTCTTCATATTTTTCAGAAGCACATGTCCGTGTGTAATGATATACATATTTAATATGTATATATGCTCACATAGTGTATATATATATATATCAAGTGACTTCATAGCTTATGTTAAGATAACACCATCCTTTAAAAATAAAACCTTACAAAATTTTATATAGTTGTAAACTAAAGTTATGAAGTTATATGTGAAGTTAAAAGGTTATAAATGCAGTTCTGCTTATCTTAGTGGAAAACCAGATCAGAAATTGTCAGCAGAGTACTTTTAGAAGAGTTCTGTCATGACTCTGAAGATGGAAAGCAAGATAGACAAGGATTTAGAACTGATGCAAAAGGAGAAGGGAGGGCATGTGTTCCTGAGAGAAAACCATAAAAAGAAACGTAAAAAGTGGGAAAATTAGGGTGTGTCCACGCTGAGCATATGTTAGACATTAACTCATAGCAGGCAGGGCTTTGCTCTCTGTTAAAGGAAAAACTAGATTTCTGTCGAATAAGGGACACGGAACAAGCAAACTGGATTGGACAAAAACTTGTTGCCCTTCTATGGAATATCCATAATGGCTGAATGGTCTCTATGTGTACTTGATCCACTTGGTGTCTGGGTCTGTGCTGCTCTTTTAAACAGTGCTTACTGTAAACAGAAATGTCACACAACCAGAGCATTTTGGGGCTAGAGATGGGATTATGTGGTTCCACCAATCCTCCTGTTTTCACCTTGTTTTCTTTTAAAAGTAATAAAAGGTTGTTAATAATTGTCAGTCGTTTGTCTGTGGACAAGTGCTGGGCTTGATGCTGCCATTGGCCATTTAGGGCTGAAAGGCTTTGAGTGTTGTGCTCTCTGGAGTGTAACTCTGTGTTTGTTCATTTTCAGGCATGTGCAAAGCCTTGGCCTTCACTATGCTCATAAGTCTTCCACAGTGATTATGATTAGGGTCCTTAAATTATATTGTAATTACTATTATTCATAGTAATGGCTTACTAGTAATAATTACTAATAATCTTGATAATCCCCTAAGGAAAATTACTATGGGTAGAAAGCCAGAGATGGAGTCATTATAAAAGAGACACTTGTTTCTTGTGTCCCTCTTGTAATAAAGTAATTAATTCCCAGCTTTTTTTTGAGGGTGATGAAGAGATTTCAGAAGAGACTTCTCTCATAACAACGCTTTCTGGCCACCTGCCCCAAAAACTAGGAGTGGAAGAATGAACTGACTCCTATGAAAAATTCAAGCAGCAAATATGGCTTATTTCCATCCAACCTTGTGTCACTCCTTCCCTATTTCTCCATACTAATTTTTATGTTCTTCTGTGCTTTCATAAGCCCGTAGTGTGTGGTAGACAAAAAGTGTTTATAGCTTGGTAGACAACATCTTCCCAGAAAATTTTCATAAAACCTCCTTCTGACAGGATATGTTGCCAGATATGCATTGTTTTTATATACTTAAATTAACTTCTAAAAAATGTGCACAAAGATCTGGCTGTGTTTACCCATGGCTTTAAAAGAGCAACAATCAAAAGGAACTGTGTACCATGATAATTTAGTCTTCAGATTCAATAAAGAAATTCTTATTCACTTCTACAAGTGCATCTCTGTCCAGTGATTTGTCCCATATACAGAATGTACCTGCAGCTCTTGGCATCATGGAGGGCAAAGAGGCAAATATTTCTCATTGGCAGGTGAAGTAACGTAAACCTGAATGCTGTGCTCAGATTTTTTCAATAAATGTTTTTCGTCACTACAGAGCTTTATACAACAGCAGTAAAGGCAAGAAAGGAAATTAGAAACACAGCTGAGACTGCATCTCATACTTAATAATGGCCTAAAAGTCTTACTGTTTATTAAAACTAACACCCCTTGTCAAGGTGTTGATCAAAAATTCTCTGCAGTCTCTTTTCTTTGATCTTTTCATTTTAGAAACCACAGATATTTGTTGCCATTTCTTTATTTAGGTTTATGTCTAAAACATTGAAACTCAAAACTGCTTTCCAATAATGTTGTACATGAGTAAGGAGTAATACTGAATTAATTGAACCAGTAAACTCCTCACAAATTTGTCCACTCATAAAGAAAGGAGACTTCTGGTGTAACACAGACATAAATGGTCAAAGATGGCACTAGAAAGGATGCTTTAAAAAAACCTGTCATCTCTGAGCCTCGTGCATCTACTGCTGTCCAGTCTGAGTATGGGCATAATCTATTCTAATATCCACATTTACCTTTTGTTTCAGCAGCTCCCTGGCTCTTGCACATGCAAAACATTTGAATTTCCTGTTGGCTCAGAGGTGAGATTTATAACATTTATTAAAGCTGCTTTTCGTTGTGAGTTTACTGGGCAGAAAGCCTAAGAGGGCCTTTTTTTAAGGGGGTTTAATTGCTTGAATTTACCAGAGGGGTGAACATTATGCTTTCTTTGCAGCACCACTATCCACTAAGATTGCCAGGTGTTGAATTTCCCTAGAGGTTCCCTATTTATTGAAGGAATTCATGAAATATCCATCTATCCAGAGCCAGAACTCCTACTATCCCTTTCCCATTCATCGTCTTGATTTTGTTTCCTTCATGGCTTCTTTTGAATCTCGCGGTTGAGCCTGTTCATTTCTGTCTGTTGCTGTGTGTAAGTGTTCTGCCTCCTCTCTGCTTGCACACCTTGGGCTTTACAAAGGGGCCTGCCTTCCTGGGAACGGAACGTGCCTGAAAGCCTTTGCTGGGCTGTGGCTGCTGGTGCAGAGGGACAGTTCAGTGCTGGGAGTACACTGGTGCTCTTAGCAGGGTGGGAAGGGACATCAACAGAGGACAGGAAAGTACAGGCAAGGCTGAAGAGCAAAGAAGTATTTTTCAATGTTTAAAGTAAAAGACTAGAAATAGCCCTTTAAATTCATGAATGGACTTCTCAACAGACACCAACCCTACTGTCAAGTGAGCCCAGGGAAGGCAGACCATAATTGTTAGGAAGTGTATTGTTAAGGGAATTTACTAATTTACTGATGGAGCAGCTGCTTCAGTTGAAGAATAAATTGGAATATTTTGGTGCATTTGCTTTAAAAAATCATCCACTTTTAAGTCTATGTACTGAAATTACATAGTCTTAAATGGGGGTCTCCTTTGCTAAACAAAAGATATGCAAATTACATTTCAAGATTTATATTATGATAAAAACTGAAACACAAAAGAGACATTATCTTGCAAAAATGTAAAAGTACATTGCTTCATGAGTCTATAATGATATAATGTGATGTTGATGTAGTTAAAAATGTCAGAAGGGAGACAATGACCTTAAAAGTTTAAGGCAGACACATTAATATTGATTGATTTTTAAGAGATTAAACAGCAAGGATATATCTATACATAGACTGGATATTGGATTGTTTGAAAATTTGAGATGAGATACAGAACATTTGAGTCTCGTAATGCTTTAGACTTAATAGCAAGAACATGCATTATATGCAGCCATTTGTACTAGAGGAAACCAGATGATGATTTGCCTTGGCTTTATCAGACTATTTCTTGTAAAAACCAGTGGTGTTTGACAAAGCTAGATGATAATTTCTGGCTTAAGCACAAATGTTGGTCTGTCATACATATCAAAAAAGTCCTAATGTTGGTTTGTTTGTTTGTTTTTGACCTTGCTCTGTATCTATGTAGATCTGTATGGTGTATTACAATTATTTTATATACACAGACATACACAGATGCTTAAAATACATTGAGCACTGTAAAACCTCAACACCTTCTGGCCTTGAACCAAATAATGTGACTGCACATCAAATATCATGTCACTTTTTTTCCTATTTTTTGTCAAACTGAAAGAAGGTTGTCAGTAACTCTTCTTGTTTAAGTTCAGGCTCATACTTATATCCATGCTTATGCCAGCAGAGTCATAAGGAAATGTGCTGATCAGTGATGAGGAAGGTGCTAAATATTGTGATATTTATTATTCCCCTGGGACAGTTTATTTTATCATCTCAGGTTGATGGAAGGTTCATTTCACAGGTATGCTGTACTTTTAATGACACTTCCATTGGCCAGAGAAATGAGGACGTTGGGCATGGCTGGCCCTTTAGACTTTTAGGGACCAGGCCACAGATGCCTTGGACTTGGAATTCAACTTGCAAGAGAGATCAAGTCTGACCAGTAGGGAATGGGCCGTCTTGCTGAGATGTACAAGCTGGAGATTTTCATTCAGAATCAGACCTCACAAAACATGAGGCAGATAAACATAAAGCGTAGACCACATTTTTTAAAAGATTTTTTAAAATATCACTTTTGAACAAATCATTAGTCTTTTACTTCTTTTCTCTGCAGATATTAACTGACTGAAAATCAATATTTGAAGGAAAGAGAACAGCTGGGAACCTGGAGTTCAGCATAGGCATTTTGCATAATAGGGAATTCTTGTTTTCTAAGAAGCTAAGACAAGAAAAATTATTGTCTGGACACTTTGCCTCCAGATTTAATTTTTTTTTAATAGAAAATGGTGAATTCTTTTTTGGAGAACTGTCAAACAAAAAAGTGGATGTCATAGCTGCATCCTGTAAATGTCTCTTTAGTTTCACCAATGGTAAAACCTGTTTTGACCTAGTAAAAGACAATAGCCCAAATGGCCTGTTTAATATACCAGAGAAAGCACAGTGTCTCCAAAGGGCCTGGGATAAGTGAGCACCCAGAATCCCAGAAAGCCAAGACATTTGAAGGCAGTCAGACTTGATTTAATTATTTTTTACTACAAGTCTCATTTCAGAGAATGATTAACGGGAGAAGAGACATAAATGGCAAAGTCTTGATCAAAGAAGCTGCTGTCAGGGTACCATCTAGATAAATTAGGAAAAGAATGCTCAGGTTTCTGTGAAAGAAGACTAATGACATCAAGTCAAGATGAAATAGAAAGGAGCAGCATTGCAGGCTGGAAATCATAAAAGACTAGCATGCCCTGACAAGAAGCCCTGAGAAATTTCCCGAACTGGAAAGTAATTGGAATTGGAAAGGAATTACTTTCTGTAAGTGCTGGGTCTTGAAGTTACGCAGGACTGAAGATGACCCAGGCACCAAAGTTGCTTTTTGGAGCCTGTCAAGATGAGTGAAGAAATCTTCTGGAAGCATCTGAAGCAGCAGCTGTTAGTATCAGCTCTACACACTGCAGGTGTTCTGTATCTTATGTGCTCACTCTACTCAACCAGGATCAGTCCCTTCACTTAAAAGCTCAAACGGTCCCACCTGGAGGCAAGCAGACAGTGGATAAAAGGAGACTGTGAAACTAACAGTCAGTAAGCATTTGTATAATTTAGATAACTTGTTTGCAGGAATGGCAGTCTCCTGGAGAGAGCAGTGGCCCTAGCTGAAATCAAGAGAAAGCTTTACAAGTGATGTGAATGTACTTGTGCGAAGAGAGACATCTTAGCAGGTAGGATTTGTCTTTTGGTATATTACAAAGGATTTAAAAAAATAAATAAAAAAAAAATCCAGACCTCTTTCAGTGGTCAGAGGTGTACTCCTGGAAATCTAGTGTTTAAATAAAAATAAAATGATCCATTTCTCAGGGATCATTGAATTGTTATTTAAATGTTGACTTCATTTTCTAAGAAATACTAGTATTCCTGTCTAGAGGAGCAGATCTTCCATTAGAGGCCTCCTTGCCTCAGATTATAATACAGAGTAGCATTTGTGCAGACAAGCACTTAGTGTGATCAGGGCTAAAACTGTGTGAGATTAGCTAATGTACTTTTGTGTGATGTGCAAAGTGAATGCCAGGACGCACCATTGTACCTGACTGCAGCAGCATGAAGTTACGCTTCAGCAGCATTCCAGCTGAACGTGGGATTTTGAAGGCAGGGAAGCAGTCTCTGGGGTGTTGCCCGTCAGCAAGAAATGCTTTTTAAAAGTAGGAAATAAAGGAAGAGTCTGAACTGATGTTTAGAACAAATAAATGGGAGCAGCAAAACTTTCAGTGGTAGTATTACATGCCGTCATAGAACAATAGCTAAATGAAGCATGTATTTAAAATTTTGTGAGAAGCTTTTGTACATTTTAGTTCTGTTTGGCTCAGCGGGTGTGCTGCACTTTAGACTTCAGTCTCCAGGGCTGTCAATCCAACAACTTTTACAAGCACTATATTCACTTAAAAGCTGAAAGAGAAAAATAGAAGGGGATGATGCTAATAGCACTTAGCACTTATATAGCTTTCCTTCCTGAAAGTACAGTACAAACATGAGGTAATTAACATGTACTTTGTCTTGGAGATGCAAATGTATCTCTAAAGAACCTTTAAGCAAAGAGAATACAGACAAATATAACCAACCTATGCCCAGCTGCATGTTTTCAAGCTTAAATATTGTGAAAGGCTATTTATGATATAATTTCTCCCTGTAGCTGATCAGTAGGTCCAGCTTGTGGAAACCAACACAGTATATTTCTGCATGCAGGGCCCCTTCTTCATTTTGTGAAGAACTTAATGTAATAATTTCAGATTTTATTTGATGAGGTGTGTGATACAGGTAACCATCAGCAAGTTATACAAGGGGGTATGTTATTTGAGTAGTCAAAATATGGGATTAGGTTGCACAGTTATGGACCAGTTATTCAAACTGCCAGGAGCCTCTGGAGAAATCCTGTTGTGCCTGTTCCAGTATCTACCCACCTGGTGTTAGCTACTCTAAATATGTCCCACAAAGTCCTGAACAGATAGTTGCCCACCTAATCCACTTTCAGTTTAAGAAACTTCAAAGTCTTGAAAGAACTAGAAAAGGGAGATTCAGCTGGCACTGAGAAAAGTGAAATGCTTCTGAGGAGAAAAAGAGACAGGTAAAACTGTAAATCTTAGACTTGGCTTTTCTCTAAATTAGAAAGAAAAATGTCTGCAGCTGTGGTGTGTTTTCAGTGTACTTTTTTTTCTGGTTAAAATAAAAGTTCAGTGGTGTTTGCAAAGCTGGAAATTGACTTGTAAGTCAATTTGATAATTAAAAAGGTTTTTTTTTTTGAGTCCTTGAGCTACCACCGAAGGCTATCAGCACAGATCAGCCCGGATGTGGAGCAAATCTGGTCAGGGAATTATCTGTTTCATTCTCTTCATTTGGCCATTAGACTTTAGGATGGCAAATCTGTCAAATTTGCAATTTCCTCCAGTAATAGAGTTTTGGCAGAAGCTGATGCTGGTGCTGTACTGTACTCATGCACACTTAGGTAACCAATGTATGCTTCATTTGAGAGAGGCACAGAAAGCTTCTCAAAGTTACTGCATTATAGTTTCTCTTTCAGTGCTGAGCTCAGCTGCTGAGAGCAGAGGAGGTGTGAAAAGATTTGTTAATAAAAGTCTGTTTAGATTTCATTACTCTGAATAGCCAGATCAAGACAATACACCTTGCCAACCCTCTGAGAATTTCAGTCCTCTCTGGAAAAACTCTTTCCTGCACTGGATATCCTTCCCAATGGAATGTTTATGCAATGCAAGCAGAACTCTCTTCTGCTGCCTTTGATTAACAAAGGGAATGGAGACTGCCTTCCACTTGTAGAAGGTGGAGCAGGAAAGATGAACAAGAGAGCCAGGGAGGCCTTGTTTCTTCTACTCAGACACATCAAAGAAGCCTCCAGCACCGCCTTCCAATTTGTTAGCTTTCTGTTTCCCTCCTATTTTAGAAAGGGGAACTCCTTTGAGTTGAAGGAGGAGCAAAGGTGACTGGTGTGGAGGATAGACTAGATGTGGCAGTTTGGCAGACTGGTGTGGCAAAAATGTCAGAAGCATTGGGGAAGGTATAACTCACTGATTGGCCCATGAGATGGGCAGTTACAGGTTGGTTGTGTTCTGCTCAGAGCTCGGGCTTGGGGAAACCATGCCTTGGCAAGCTCCAGCATGACTTCTGTGTTGTGTCAAAAGCATTTTATTGGCTAGATCTGGAGGGGAGTGTCCTGCCAAGGCTGACTGGAAGAGAGGTGCAGTGAACCAGCTCTACAAAGAGAGAGATACAAAAATATTAATTTCTTCCTCTTCACCATGGCTCTGGCCTGTGAGTAGTGAAATAAAAGTGAGCATTTCCAAATGAAAGCTGTAGCTATGGAAGTATCATTGGTTACAGACTTGGGCTTGTCATGTAGACAATCTGAGGACTTTAGAGACAGTTTTTAGTTTGCTGTTTAAAAAAAATACCAACCTGTGTTAGACTTGGCATGTGGCATGGGCAGGCTTTTTCTCCCTCAGAAAATTAAACCTCCATTTTAATCACTGTGATTTTCTTTTGTTGTGGTCCTTTTTGTTGTGGTCCTTCTTTTAAGTTCTGCAAGTTTTGCTTAGATATTTATGAAAGTTTTTGAAGACTTAACTCTTGATGAAAGCAGATATAGCCTCGTAAGCATAAGTGCTACTGTTCCTTTCACTGTCAGCAGACGCACTCACCTGAAGACCCTGAATAAATACATATACAGATTTCAAAACCCAACTAGTAATAAATGACAAGAAATGGGTACTGGAAATCTGAGTCAGTCTAGTTCAAAATATATTCTGCTGTTATACACTTTGATTATAAATTCAAAATAAATTACAAAGGTTAGTAAAATCTTATTTCACTTTTTTTTTACCTGTCCACGTGTATTTTCTAAATAAGTCTCAAATTTAAATGATTAATGACCAAGCTTAATTAAAAGGAAAATTATTCAGAGAAGAACACATTTTAAATAGCACATTTCCATACCCGTACTTTACATTGTTACTGAGTGATAACCTAATACAGTTAATTAGTACCTTTCTCCCTGGTATAACTTATTTGTCATCAGAAGTAGGATTTAGCCCTTTTCATCTTGTCATGGCTTTTGGTGTTAAGTGCTTGCAATACCTTGCCCCATCAGGAGATCCAGAAGGGTGATGTTTCATTTATCCCAGCATTGCAATTTTTTCTGTAGAGTTACTTAACAAAAACACTTTGTTATATGGAGTGGTTAGTGATGTAGTCATTGAAGTCAATATGACTTTCACAATTGATGTCAATGAGAAGAGGACTGTGTTGACTGTGACTGTGTCACCCCAGTAAAAGATGAACACTGTGCCCTTTTAAGTAATATATCACACCCATATTTTAAGGACATCACTTGTAAAAAATGCTCTGGAAAAGACTGGAAGAGTGATGTGCCTGTTATTGCAAAACTTACCTTCTGAATTCTGTTTCTAGTTGCAAGAGAAAATGTAAAATGTAAGCCATGTGCTTTATTAATATTTATTTAAACTGTCTTGTGATACATTGCCTTTCTGATGCTACGTGGTGTTCTCCTGCACTATTTCCCAGCATGATAGCTAATGTCCTGCTCTGAAAATTATCCATTAAAATTTTATCAATTTTGCGTTTTGGTGAGACAGTATGAGGAAATGCCATTGGAAAATTAGATTCCTCTTTGACATCGGGCGCCCAGTCAGCAATCCAATCCCATGTGTTTCTACTGAGACATTAGGATTTGATATAATTTTGGGCAGAAAACATTTTAAAATGAAACAATTGAATTTTCTGGATGGTCTTGGGGACCACTTAGCTTAAGAGAATACACTTCCAAATCAAAAGCCTTTCAATCATTCTAAATATTATTTGGATGATATTTGCTTTATGTGTAGTAGCAGTTTGAATTTGTATTGAATGTTTGACTGGCTCGTGCTCACATAGATGATGTATGAAATTATTATTTCATATTTTTCTGGTGTTTGCATTGCAAGTGACATCTGGCTGACAGGAACTTGGAGAAATGGGATACAAAGTGAATGCTGCAGTTACCACTGTATCATATTTATCAAAAGGCTTAAGGTTGGTCTGTCTTTGTTTCATGTGTGAAGCTAACATCAATGAAAAAGAAAACAGCCCCTCTTTTTTTATTTAACTCAGCTGCTTAGAAAATGAAGATAGATGAAGAAAAAAAGTTAATTGTATTCTATATTCATTTAATTAATTTTTGTAGACAATCATGTATACTGGCTCAAAGACAGTTCTTAACTTGTATGGAGGGGTTGGTTTTGTTGCCATTATACCTTTAGATTTTGGCTAATATTATATATAATTCATACACTCTATATCACAGAGATAGGGAAGTCTGGAACAAGCTACTATAGCAGACTTTTTAAAATTTGTGTTCAGCTGCACAAATCTAAAGGTAGGTTAATTATAATTGCATTATATCCTTGAAAGTACCTGTTGAAATCCTGTCTTTAACCAAACTCTTACCCTGACACTTTTTCATTAAGCTCTTGATATGTCACTTGTCTAATGATAAATTTGAATTAGTAAATTCTTGACTAGAATACAGGTTTTAAAACTTATTTCACAGGGTAAAATGTGGTATGAAAATTTACAATGCTTTAGAACTACTAGTCCAGCCATAAAAAAAGGCTTTTTCCTAATGTATGCAGTTTGTGAGGAAGCTCTGCTGATGTGTTACAGGACAAAACCAAAAATGATACAGTGAAGTGTCCGGTTTCTGGCCATGCCCTGGCTTCTACACTGGCTAGAATTGTTTCTTGGACACTCTTAGTCACTATCTTGCTATCTTTCCTGCTTGTTGGTTATAAAGACTATGGAATCTATGTGAAGAAATTGGGGGAATTTGTAATGATTGGGTGGTTTCTGTACCATCCTGGGGGCTGTTCTATATATGCATGTGCAGTTCAGAAGAGAAAAGCAAGAAGAGGTTGTAGAGAGATGGTGAGGTGGGCAGAACAGTCTAGGAGGGGAAAAGGCTGCCTGAGAGAGACGGAGAGACGGCAGACCAAGTAATCAAAAAATAATTGCATCTGTACTGCTGTCAAGCGATTTTCTGATCTATGAAGTTAACAAGCTGAGAGCACTCAGCATCTTCCAGAACTTAGACCTTTGCTTTTAAACAAATAGAAGATCCAGCTGTGTGGTCCAATTCACAGGAAGCAAGAACTAACAGTTGTTTTTCTTTAGGTCTGCAATTGCAAGGTCAAGTTGGGAAACTTAAAAAAAACCCAACAAAAAACAAGTGAACCAAGATATGAAAAACTGGGGACAAGAAATACAGAGCAAAACATTTCCAAATTGTTCACAGAGGAAAATTTTTTTCCTGTAAGTGAACCTTAAGAAGAGCCTATCTATTTACTGATGATATAGGGCATTTGCTGTTCTCCTTTGTTAGACATTGGCAGTGTGAATACCTTCACTCTATTCTTCTCTGTGCTTTTGCAAACATCTCCAGTCAATAAAAACTGGATTTATCCATTGCCATACTTGCTTTTCCTATTTTTTTTTGTCAGACAACTGAGCAAAGTTCACTTCAGCCCAGCAGAGTATCAATTAGAGCATTCAGAGCAGTAAGTGTTCTGAGCTTAGCAATGAGACAGAACTGAGCAGAAAACCAAAGAGCAGATACTGCAGCACAGTCTAAGCCTGGTTTCCTAAGCATTGCATAGTAGTTCTTTTCAGCAATTTGTGAACCATAGAAATGTTATGTGCAATTTTAGATGAAGCTCACTAATAATTTACCTTGTACTAGTTTAGGGTATCACGACAAAGAACTTGTCATGAGGAAACACTAGGAAAAACTAGGTATCTTGCCACTTAAAAAACAAGAAATGGGTACTCTTGGAGCCTTTCTGAATGGGTAGTATTCACTGTGGTGATTTGTATGTGCTTGGATGGTTTGTTATAGATGGATTATTATAAAACACAGTCTGCTTACCTGTTTTCCATATTGCCATTTATTCTTTTTGAACATGACATCTTTTCTTGGTTCCTTTAGAGCTCAAAAGACCTGGTATCAATAATTCCTAAAGCAATGACTGTATCCAGGCTCTCCTCGTGGGAGAGCTGGACTGGCTGAGCCAGACCCCATATCTGAAATTTTTATGCAGTGTATCTTTACTTTCTAACAGAATGATGTATGCAGAGATATATAAGGTATCTTTAACCTAATTTAAGTAAGTTTGTAAGTGCTACTGCCTCCTTTTGAGCTAAAGTCACAGAAATCTTCAGTTTGGTTTTTTCACTTTTATTCAGCTCTGTCATATTGTTACATAGTACTCCTGTCTCTACTTTGTGACCTATGAAACAAAGCTGCTCTAGTTTCTTAGCCAGTGTTATTTATGCTCTGTGCTGATGTATATTACACTTTTACTGGTCTACTTCTCTGTCTACCCAGCCACACACTCAGATTTTATCACCTTCTAGTTAGGATTGCTGGACTTCCTGTATGCCAACACAAACAAAGAGCAAGGAAATAAGTGGTTAAGTCATTCAACACCCCATTTACACTACTCTCTTCAACAATCTTTCTCAATCCCAACTACCTCACTACCAGTGACCACAGTCTGCAGACTTCCAACTTCACCCTGATTACATTGTTTTTCTTCTGTTTTCTGTTCAAAACATTGTTTCTTTTTTCTGCTGCATGATTTTACACTTTCTATCTTGAATATTTGTACCCCAAATTAAGACATCATTATTAATTAAAAATTGAGAAAAGTCTGTTGTTCATCATTATTTGCAATGTTGCAGGATGAAGAGTTGAGGGTCTGGGAAGCCCTTCATTCATTGCATTCTTTACTGTTGCCCTTTGTGTGCTCATAGTGAAGCCATGCTTCTTCTTAATAGCTTGCATTTCCAGTCTGTTTCACAGAACAAGAGTAGGTCAGACTTCCTCTTTTGCTCTTTTGAACCTTTCTCAGCCTGTGGGGTAAACCAGATTGGTCAAAGGTCTGATCCTTTTGAAAGTGGAATCTTGGCACTTTCTTCTGTGGGGGCGAAGATGAAAGTGAATGAATGACACTCAATATAAACAATCTTTGCTTTTCAAGAGAAGAGTAGTAGCACCTACATATACTACAGGAACTGAGTTCTCTAGATCATGATAATGTCAGTTCAAGTACTTGAAAGTGAATTTTGAGGCAATTTTAAGGGGTGATTTGTGTATATAAAAAGAGCCAGAGGAAAAGTATTCACTTTTTGTTTAATGACTAAAACTAGTATTAGCTGTGATAGACTGATGAACTGCCTGAAATATTTCAATACAATAGAAGACTGAATATATTTTTATTTGGCAGAAGGCAGTAGGAAGGGGGAAAAAAAAGCATATGCACATAAGCCATGAATCTGAGATTTTTCCTTCTTCCCATTTCTTCGCCACTTTATTCCTAGTTCTTACATCTGGAAGAAACTTTGGATAAACAGCAGTCCTGAGGTAATATACCATAATGGCAAAAGCATGCTGAAGAGGGTGGAGTGGAAAAGAAAGGGGAGAGTCTGTGTTGATAAATAATTTTCCTTCAGCTTACCTTCACAAAGTTTCTGGGTAGTTTAGAAGAGTGTTGTAGAAAAGAATGTTGCCTGCTTGAAACATTGCTTTCCCTAAAGGCTACACAGTAGTGTATTGGAAGATACTTGTCCTTCTAGATGAGAAGAATTTCAATTCTTGACCATAGGTATCTTTGGCTGGACTAAACAGAAAGTGTGGAAGGACTTCAGAGAGCCATTTTTACTTTGTTATAGCTAAATGCTGTTATGACACATCTGAAGATCTTGCTGGTGACTCATTTTGGCCTAATTTGTTTAACATTTTGGTAACTAGTTGCTTTTTCTCCTCTCTCTATTAGCTTTGTATGGTTGGTGTTGAATTTCTGTGCTTTTTTAAATTTTTTTCCATATTAAAAAAAATAGACTTTATTTATAGATGTTTTTTGTCCAGAATAAACAAACCCTGTCTACTCTGCAGATAATTAAATGGCACTCAAAACAGAAAAACAATGTGGAAAGTTGTCATAATGATGGTCATAGCTGTGAATTCCAGTGAAGGGGAAAGTAGTGAGTGTGTGATCCCCCTGTAGGGATGTTGGTGTCTGTTCCTGCATGTGGACTAAGCCTTTACTGTACAGAGGAAATTTGACTCAAAGCTCGTCTGAACAGCCCTTTAGTAACAGCTATTCTGAAGTATAATATCCTTTAAAAATTTTCACCATCCATGAAGTTGAGTTTGGCTCAGATAGTAGAAACCTCGACACCTAAGAAACACAGTGATCCCATTTCATATCTAAAATAAAATAGGATTTAGATTGTTATACCCTAGCCATATCCATGTGGCTGGAGACTGCTAAATTCACATGAGAATGCCTGTCTGCTTTCAATCTGAAAAGTAACGCTGTCTTTCTACTAGCAAAGATTTCAATATAATATATTTTCAAAGTAATCTTTCCTTGATCAGCAGACTACAGTATTTTATCATTTTGCAGACTTTCATTCTTTTATGGGGGAATGCTTCACCAAATTGCATTTAATACCTATTAACTTGGATTTTTAAAAGATCAAATGGCTTTCACATCTCATGATGTTGTTCTTCATAATTTATTTCTTCCAAATTGATACCACTGCATACTTAGAACTTGATTTATGTTCTCTCATCCTATCTGAAAACACAATGCTGACAGGAGTTCTGCCTTATGAAAGCATAAACTTCATGGGAGTAACTATTACGCCCTCCCTTTCATGAAGGAGGCATTCCTATTACACTTCTACTCTTCCAGGAGTTCTTTCCAGATACCCAGTCTTCTGTTGTTTACTTTCAACATCTTAGTTTTCAGAACTTCTCTGATTAAATCATGTCTTGGTTTTTTTGCCTAGTTGAGTTTTTGCTTTTGCATCTGTTAGCACATTCTTACCCTGTCCCACCTGCTCTTTGGCTGCCTGGCTCTTTGTCAGAGTGAATGCCGACGTTGAAATTTCAAAATGTTGAAGTAAATAACACAACACATACTTCTGCTACTTTTTCAAAGGGTCAGCTTCCCAAAGAAAAAAAAATTACATTTTTGCAAAGTTATGGAAACAACAGTGAGGAAATTGTAAGAGGTGTTGCTCATATTCTTATTCTGTTCTGTTTCGTACACTATGAAGTTAACTCTTATATAAGACTTCAGTCTAGGAATGTAACTGTTTATTTTTGAAGATGCCCAGAGTACTCAAGTACAACTACTCTGAAAATATACTATGCATTAACATTTGAATATTCCTGTCCAGAATGACTTTCTGTGTTGATACAGGCATTTTCTCATCTATACTATACATAGCTATTATAAAATAAAATATGAAAAATCACCTAGAAAAGTACACCTTTTTAAAAACTGTACTGAATAAAAGGCTGAGAAGCCATTGCTTGTTGTGTAACTGTTGTGGATGGATATGTTTGCAGTCAGGTGTGGCTGGTGCATATACTTTTTTGGCACCTCAACAACTTCAGTTTTATAACTGTTTGCATAAATGTTGTGAGAGCAATTAGTAGACTGTGTGCAGAGTACAGGTGTTTTGGCAGACTTCACAAACTTGAGTTGGCAGTAGCATTAGGCATTGGATCCTGATATGCGCGTGTCCAGTCTCAGTTAATACAAGTTGCAATATTTTGTTGTGAACAGACTTCATTGATAGTTACAACACTCAGACACAAACGCTCCCATGAGGGCACATCTGCCCTGTTAGCTATTTGCAAAAGTTTTAAGGTATATTAATCTCACTTGAAACTCTATGCAGAAACGAGAGCCCTCTCTAGATATTTTAGTTAATTTTCTTCTGACTTCAGAACTGATCTGTTCTATTCAGATGTACTTTTTGATCGTTGCTGTTGCTGGTTAACTATCATGTTGTTGGTTATTAGGTTGGCGCTTCTGAACAGCAATTTGCATTATGATTCTTCAGCCCATAAAGAGTTCAGATGAACTTTTTTCTTACATTTAATTTTTTTAGTTTTAATATTGTTTTCCTTTCACTTTGCAGTCTATTTTTTAGCACTAAACAATAATGCAGATTTTGTGTTTCTACATGCACACACATGTACATGTATCTATATATATACACTGTAGCTTGGGTTTGGGTGTGATGTGCTTTTGAAAGAAAATCTGAAGCCCTCTATTTGGCTCTACAATAGGACTAAGGAAGTTCCAGTATACTTTTTCTCTTGCTGTCTTTCAATTGCACTCAGTTTAGGTTGGGGTATAAATATGTATATATCTCTAAGGTGGCCATGCCACAACAATTTCCCCAAAACTTTACATTCACTTCTAAATAAAGCTGACTTTCTGAATTCTAACTGTTGCCATTTTATCTGAGAAGTAATGAAATTTCTGCCTAGACTGGAGGCACTAACCTAGAAAGATAAACAGAGAGCACATGTTTTGTGCTTGTGAGTTATTGTTTGTGGTTTGCTTTGATAATTTTGGCCTTCATATAGAGCTAGTTACTTGTAGACAACTGGCAATTACTATTGAGACTGTGGGTATAATCCATTAATATCCCCTAAATTAATGCAACCATCCAAATCAAACATACTTCTGTTTTTAAAAAAGCCTGCAGGTAATGAAAGCTTCAGAACATTCATATGTGTAGTGTTTCAGTAGAAAAGTCTAAAGTCTGCATTCAAAGACCTGGTAAAGTCCCAAGCTCGTATTAATGCAACTTCAAGCTTCTAAGAGAATATTTTGACTGTTTGCCATTAGCCCTGTTGCTTATGGAAAAGCAAGGAACTAAACTGGTGCCCGCTGGCTTTGAATACCTCCTTTTAGGGGAGGTCAAAACTTGAGCCAAAGAAAATGGGGGGACCCACCCCAGTGACCGTGCCTGATGACATTACCAGATGTATCTAGAGAACAGGAAACTACATCTGTGATCTTCTACAAATATTCAGCCTGTGGAAAATGGTGGTATGTGTGGGAAGGCTTTCTTATGTCCAGGCATTTCTGATTAATCTGGGATTAAATGCTATGTTTTCCAAATGAGGAAATAGCTCTCTTCATTCCCAATTTGGAAGATTTTATCCTGTCAGACCTGGGGCATACTGAGTATGGATGTCTTGTGTTATATCAAAAAATAGGACAATATTTCAGTGAAAATGTAAAACACTGTTGTTTCATTAGTTCACATTAATTTCATTAATCCATATAACAGCATGTAAGAAAACTAATAAGCAAATTACCTCAAAATTGGCAAATAGATATAAAGGGATCCTCAAATGCATTTTTCTTACCTTGATGCAAGAGTCCTGTAAAACTAGTCTGTAAGGTGTCTTCCAGTATCACCAGATCTCTTTTGATCTCTCATACAGCGAGATCAAACCATAAATGACTTAGAAAAAGTCAGGTGAAGGAAAACAGTTTAAAATGGACTGAGGAGTCTTTAAACAGCTTTGTCCTTCTCTCTGCTTTTAATTGCTTCTTTTTGCAGTCAATGTGTTAATAATCAGGTTGTGTTGCTTATTATTTCTGAATCTTAGTTGACTTAGCCTGTATATAAACTCTTTCTCCTTTTGGTATTGCTGCATCATGTTGCTGAAGAAGGAGATCATATTGCTCTGTGCAGAAGCATGTGGAAGATGTCACTTTTGTATTTTTCCAGTCTTAATGTTGTCTTCAATGAGATGGAAAAATCACTAATAAATATAAATTTGATAACCTTCAGAAAACCTTTTGCTGAACAGTCTTGATTTCTGATTTGTACTAGTTTAAGTCATTCCATTTGCATATGAAAACAATCTCTCTTTTCTCCATCTGTTATATTATTGATTTACATCTTTCAGGTAGTTATCTGCAATGATGCACACAAACATTCATAGTTTAATACTGTCATTTTGAGCTGATTTCCTATACTCTATTGAACATAAACCATGAAAAATTTAGGATACATTTCACCTTCTTTTAAAAGTTTATTGCAAACTTTGGAAGCCAATTGTAAGTGTTTTACAATAATGGATATTTTTACACTCTTTTTTGTTGCTTCATATTTTTGTGACACTTGATAAATACCATTCTATAGACCAATAAGTAGTAATTTTGAGTTAGCCTAGACCTTGATTGCTTTGTTTAGGTAACTCCGTGTGTGTAATCATGCACACAGACTTTGAGTCATATCCTGCCAACACAGTTGACAATACCTAAAAATACTTCTTCCCAGTGGCTGGGAAATCAGTAGTTCTAGCATACTCCTCCTGGCTGGATGGTACCATCACAGGTGGTGATAAACATACTGTCATGGTATCCTCAGCAGGTGAACCAAATATTGACCTGTAGAATTTGGATGGCCTTCAGAAGCCAATGATGCATTGGAAATAGACTGAGAGTATCATCTGTGCTTTAAGATGCCTCCTAAGTCATCTCACTGATAGGGTGGCTTCAAATTAGTAAGTATTAGGTCCTTCTTCAAAACTTGGGTACTATGTGCAAATGGAACTCAAGTTATATGCAAAAGTGGAGTTACAGCTCCAGCTGATACAGCAAAGACAAAGCCCAGTGTGAGTTTGAATAGATATATTTCTCTAGTAAAATGTATATACTCTGAAAAACATGTTTCCTGGCAATGATCAGCATCAGACAACCAAGTCAATATAGCTGAAGTCTAGCTTGCCTGTCTGTTCATCTGTGAAAATAGTCCCTTCTCTCTGTTGGTGAGTGAAATAGTGAATGCTTCCCCTTAATTACAGTACAGGACGATGAAATGCATCATCCTCACTTCCTAGATACACAGTTCCTCTCACAGCTCCGAGGAGCTTCATCTTAGCAATGCTTCTGGACTCCATTACATCCAAAGCCAGTCAGCCAATAGTTTGGAAGGACTAAAAATAACACTAACAAAAATTAAGAAATTGAACTTATGAATGCTCTATGTGAGAAAAGAGTTAATAAAGATACAAATAAGTTGGCTGGCTGATGTATTCTGGCTGTTTATCTGAGGAAGCCTCATGGTAGTGACATCTGTTAGAAATGACTTTCTATAATCAGGAAAGGGCACTCTTTAAAACTCTTGCCTGTAAAATTGGGCTAGCTTTGGTCCTGAGTTACTCTGCAGCAGAAGTGCTCAGGTGACTTAAAGCCAGGCCGATCACAAAGCTGAGCTTTCATTTTGCTGCACTGGTAAACTGGTGAAGACTGGAGGTCCTGGGCTTGCAACTGCCCTAAGTCCTTGCATTTGCAATTGGAACTCCTAATGAAAATAGGAGGAGATTCTGCCATCATACTCTATGGTGCAGAGTGTCAGAGGACTTTATTTCATTGTAGTCTCATTAGCACATGAGGAACTTCAGGGGAAAAAAGTCTCTAAAAGGCTAGTCTTTAAAGGATTAAACCCATTCTGTGGTAGGGAAGGACATCTTTAGCTGTGAATGAACATCCTGTTTTTAAAGAGCTGAAGAATTATTGTTCCCACACAGACCTAACAGCATTGTTTGTATCTTTTTATTCCTCCAAAAGGGGAAGAATTTATCAGTTTCTGGATCAGAAGCTCTTAAGTGTTTTAATAGTGAGGGAAACTGAGGCTTGGAAATATAGCCCAGTTTTCCCCACGTTGTAGCAAGGCAGGGTGGGATGGCCACACTTGATGCTGGAGGGTAAGAATATTTTACACTTTCTCTTTGAGAATGGTGGAAGCCCTATTAAAATGAGTTGTTTCAAATTTAGACTGAATGAAGCATTTCAGAATTTACTATGGGGAGCATTCCAGCATTGGCAAAAGAATGAACATAATGACCTAATATTGTAAAGACTGTCTGTCTCTGTTTCCTGTAGATCTGTGAATGTCTGACTTTCTTAAAATTTGATTCCAATGTGACCACCAAGAAAACAGAATAAGTTTTCTTGTTCTTGATGTAATATCCCCACATTTCTTTATGGCATTCCTAATCTAAATGATCTGCAATCCTTGAGCACAAAGGCATCAGGTTTAGCTGGGGCAGGTTGCAAACTGCTAAGCCCTGCTAAACATCTTCATAGCTGAAAAAGGCACAGGGTTCTTAAGCTTTTATTTGAATAGGCTGTAGCTATTATTAAAATAACCTTCAAGTATTGACTCAAAATCCCTTCACACTTTGCTAAAATTGTCCTGAAATTTCTGTCATTCTCACTAATATGTTTCATTTTCTTTTCCACATGCTGTACTTAGCATTGTGAATATTTCTGCCTCTTTTACCTTCTCTATATTAAAAAAATGTTGGTGCCATTTTCCTAAAACAAATA
Organism: Passer domesticus; assembly: GCF_036417665.1. Classification (NCBI taxonomy): domain Eukaryota; kingdom Metazoa; phylum Chordata; class Aves; order Passeriformes; family Passeridae; genus Passer; species Passer domesticus. The sequence goes on from NC_087480.1 coordinate 47,539,703, forward strand.
AGTAAAGTGAAATTTTCCCTTTGATAGTTTTCTCTGTTCTTATTAAAAAGCACATTGTGTTTAAAGCTGGCTCTTGTCTATTGTAGTTCAAATGACAAGTCCGAATTAGGTGCTTTAAAAGTTTGCAGTTACAAATGGAAATGTCTTTAACTATTTATAATCATCTTTGTTTAAACGGTCCTTACACATTTCTATGTGCAAGGTAAGTGAGGTGTTGAAATGCATAGAAAACAGGATCTTTCTAAAAAGTCAGTGGTTTTGTGAAATTGACACCTTCTTATCAAGGACTGAGAAAGTCTTATTTTTATTTGGTTTTGGCTTTTCTATCAGCATATGAAATATTTACTTGTTAGGCAATATCAGGAATACCCATTTTCCATAATGTTGTACAAGCCCAACCCATCAATGTGCTGGTTAATTAAGTGTGACCTAAACCAACTTGACTTGAGCTCCGCATTAAATGCACAAAACCCATTTGAGCTGACCAGCAGCAGAAGTGGTACTCAGAGAAATTGAAAAGGATTTCTCCCAAATGCTTTCTACTTACTTACAGCACTCAAGTAATGGCTGAAGATTAGCATATGACATGACAGATTACATTAAGTCATGTCTTTCCAGTGCTTTATGACAGCACTATCACATTAGCTTCTTAGCACTGGCACATCGAGGCATGCAAATGTTTTCAGACCCTCTTATTCAAATCTACAAGCTGACATGGCAGCCTTGATATGATTATTAGTCATTTGAGAGACTTTAATTCACGTCATCAGATAACAGGTTCTGCTAAAAGGTTAGAGAAACTGTCTGCTTTTAATGAAGCCCTCAAAAAAGACCCTCAAAAACCTCCCTGCTCACAGAAAGCCTGATTTGACTTTATTGACAAGATCCCCCTAAGAGTGAACTTGACTTGAATAAGTAAGCAGGCATCTAGAGTAAAAAAACCACTGACTTCATTTAAAAATTAGACTGAGCTATGTTGAATTCCTATATTTCTGCTTCCCATTTTCTTTCTGGTTGTATTGTAGTTTTAAAGACAAGGTGCTCTGTCTGGAAGATGCTTTCAGCACATGGTGTTGAATGACGAAAAGTGGGGCAAAGAGTGGTCCAATACTGTAGTGGCAGACTGTCATACTGCTGCTTATTTCAAAGGGTTAACTGATGGGATCTTGTCACAAGGGTCTGTGCAGCACAGTTAGGAATTCTGTTTGCACTCTTTTAGTCTGTGTCTATTAACATGACTTCATATTCAGATACTGTTTTATGTAAAATCATTCTGCTTTTGCCTTCTAATAAAAATACCTTGTAAATTAATCACCCATGGTCAGTGGCAGTTGGCATAGCGTGAGTGAGGTGAGAGATGATGTTCTTCCTGAGCAAGTAAAAAGGGGAGGAGGCCTTTACCATTAAAAAGGATATTTGGTGCTAGAGCGGGGATTTCTCTTTGCAGAAGGTGTGGGAAAATGGTGCTGATCCCAGCCAGCACTGTCACCAGACGAAAGATACATGTCACAAAATTGAAAAAAAAAATCCGAGTTCTTAAAAATCCTTTGTCATTAGTGTCAGGATGGTCTCTGGATCAGTAGAGTTTGTCAATATATTACTGCCTAGAGTACAAGTGACTTCCAGAAAGCTTCTGGTGTCTCTATACCTGGAACACACTGCAAGCTTTTGTTACCTTATTCCTTGTTGTTGACTAAGGAGGAAGCTGAAAGTTGCTTGTGGACTTTGTGAAGCACCTAGTTTAGAGATCACTTTTCTTATGCCTCAGACTTGGTTATGCCTTGCTTGGTTTGCCTGTTAGCAATATGCTAATTGGGAAAACAGTAAACAGCTGTATTTAGGTTCAGACAATATTCAGACAGGCTAATTGTAGCAGTTGACACAATTTTTTCTTTGAAAAGCCAGTTGAAAATCTCTAGTGAAGGACTCTCACTAGTTATCAGGACGTGCATAGACTGAGTTTGGGATGAGTGATTGACTGCAGCTAATTCACCTTGGTGTAGATGACCTGGTTTGTATCACCTTTCACATTGCCTCTGAATGTCACCTCTACAGCACGTGTCCTCCAGGAATGCCAATTCTGCTCCTGCTGGATAGAAATGTGCCAGGTACAAACCAGCTTGCTGCTCTACATCAGCTCATTAAATCCTCTCCTCTTCATTTGCCTTTGCCACTCCTGCAGCTGTGGCCACAGTGGTCCTCTCAGATCCAATCAACCTGTTTGCTTCTATTTCCATGTCTTCCAGCTCTTTTTCTATCTGAGCAAAATCAATTGCCCTAATCCAACTGTACTTCATCCCATTCCCTAAGGGTAAATTGGCAGAATGAGCAGCAAGGCAGTGGAGCACCAGCTTCTTTGTTACTCTTCCTACTCTTTTTACCAAGAACTTTTCTGTCCTTAACCACAGCTCTTCATCACAAGACTCCACTTCTGTGCTTCACCAGCACCAACCTAGCTTTTTTCTGTTTGGTTCACTGATTCTCCATCTCCTCTCATATCCATCTTAAAATGTATCTTTCAGCCTTGCTTACCCTTGTTAATTTCTCTCTCATTGGATTTATGATCAAGTACTCTAACTTATTAATCATACAATGTCTTTGTAACTGCATAATGTAACTTAAGCTATTATTTTATTTAACTGTCTACAGAGTTTTCATTTGTATGAAGGCTGCTTACCATACAACACAGTTACAGTGCTTTTTGAATGCTTTTTCTCTGAAACAGTAACAAAAAATCTTCCATTACATTGTTATATCATTGCTTGTAAATTAATTTGCAAGACTAAAATGAAATATTTAGACTTGAGTCTTGCAAACTCTTCCACTCACCTTCTCCCACTAAGCTTGAAGAAGATTGAGAAGATTTAAGCCTGTTCATAGGGCACTTCAGCAACTGGCAAAACAGGTAAATGAAAATAGAGGGTTTTAGGGCCACACTCTCAGGTGCACCTGTGAATCTTCTTACCTATGGCAAGAATAAAGGGATACAAAATTATGATAAAAGACAGGACATAACTGTAGCAATAGCTTTTCCTCACCATAGAATAAGTGTATGGGCTCCCTTAGCACAGGTTATCATTGAAGTTGTAAACCAGATTAGGTAAAACAAATGAAGGAATAGGGTTAATATCCATATATATATATATATGCATGTCAATAGTATGTATTAGGAAAGACTAAAAATATATAACAGCTGTGAGTCCTCACAGCACAAGCAAAATCAATCCCACAATTATTCTTATGGGATGTGGCATGAACTCTCCTGGCTAAAGATGTTTCTTTTGAGTCATCCATTGTTTCACTGGGCTGGGTACTTGCTCTGAAAAGAAAGTTCTGTCCTGCAGCTCTACTGGCAGCAGACACCTTAAGCAAACATTTACTGCACCGTGTGGCACAGGGTGTTGAGATCCAGGACCACCCCATCCCTTCTGTTTCTGGATGTGTTGGCGTTGGCAAAAGCCTTGAGTCCTCAGCCTGGCACATTCCCACACCCAGAATGGTCCATCCTCCTTGAAGGGTTGATTTCAGCAGCAGAGGGAAGTAAAGTGAAATGACTTCTAAACTGGAGGTTCCAGTTGTTGTCCTTCAGCTCTGGTCCAACGAGTGTTTAGTGCAGCTGCTGACCACATTAAGTCATCTGACCTGCTTGCATCTCCTCTGTAGATCTATTCCTGGTCCTCATTTTTGTTTTCTGAAACACTAGAAATAAAAGACTATGATTAGAGAAATACAAATTATTTTAAAAGCCCTGCTGAGTCTCTGATTTTTTGCAGACGGTCCTGTACTCGCAGTTATTTCCATCTTGTAGTTTAATACAAGCTCAAAAATCCATACTGCTTTGCTCCCTTCTGCCTATTTCTTCTGCAAAGTGTACATGTTGATCAATAAAGAATCTATCTCCCCCTTTTCATTACTTCTAACCTCCCTGCCATACACATAGTCTCTTATACACAGGTTATGAACAATTCCACTGTCTCAAAATTATTTTAAATGTAATTTAGGCTAAAATGCAGTAGAGTGACAAATGCCAGTGAATTGAGAGGTTTGTTCACCAGAGGCTGCTATCTCTTGCGACAGCTAGCTATGGCTCTAATCTTCATTTGCACTTTCCCAGTCCTGTAACAGATTGCATTACTCTCACCCTTTCTCTCTCTTTCTCACTGTTATTAATTCTTCACCTTTAAAAAGATTAATACCTTTCAAGAAATGGACTTGTGTGCTGATTCAACTGTTCTGACTGCTAATATATGGAGCCCACAGCACTGAGAACAGCAGTTTGATATCTACCACCTGATGGACCTTGATGTGCAACCACTGTTATCTTAAGTTTTCATGGTTTGTGAGGCTTAACACTCACTGTACTTGGGTGAAAAGGTGTTGTTAGTGGGAATGAAGGAATTGCTCTAAAAGTTAAGAGTGCTCTGGGATAGTTTTAGATTAATCCTACCTGCCAGCATTTCAATGTTGAAAGGCTGACCCCAGTACCTGGTTTTCTTGTCAGCAAAAAAGCTTTCAGTGGCCTACTTGGGAATCAACACAAATATAAGGTGTGATTAAAGGGAAGGGCTGAGGTAAGTGGCAGAAATAGTAGGAATCACTTAAATTTCTTCTTTACCAGAACAGACTATGATGTTGACTTCACAAGGTATCAGCTTTTTCTCATTGCATTGTACTGTGTCTGATATAGAAGCGTATCAAGTTGTCTGCCACTGAAATCTTCTAAGTATGAATTTAATAAAAATCCTCATCTTTAAAATCTGACATTCAAATATCTGTTAGCAATCTTTGCAGCCATGAATATAATATTATTCATTATGCCTGTATTTGCATAAAATAAGGTTTTTGTTAAAAACAATTTTGTACTGTTGCTATACTAATTTTAATTTTATTTTCTAATTATTTAATAATTCCTGAAGTTAAAAAATATGCATCTAAAGTATGAAATGGGCAGCTGGCATTTCAGGAAACAGCTTACTGGTACAAGGCAGTTCCAGGTGCATTTTAAGAGAATGTAAAATCCAGACTAATGCAATTTCCGAGTGATTATCTTCTCTCCTTTGGCATGTTCCGTCTCTTAACCATCCTGGACTAGCTTTCTCTCAGTCTGTCTTTCATACATCAGTTCTAAGGCCTTGTGTGATTTAGGTCTTCCAACTCCATCCCAGCCGATATGAACCGATGCATTTTAATTAGATGACCTTAATACCATGTGTATTTCTATACCGCCCAGTCCCATGCTGTATAAGTGAGCTTTGAAAAAGCTTCTTTAAGTGGACTCACTGAGTGCTGAACAATTGTGGGTTATATGTTTCTGAAACAGAACTCCCTCAGATATTCCAACAGACATTTTATTCTGAAGTATCAACAGACTACATATTTCAGATTGCATCAGACTTATTTTAGACATGAATTAGCTGGTGAATGTGGTGCCTAAACTGCTATCTAGCTGTCCCTTTAAAATACATATTTAAATCCTAGGCTGTGTATGACTGAATTTGATATAGCACTTTGTCTTAAACCACAATTCAGTTTAAGGGAGCCAGTAATTGGGTTTTCCTCACAGTGACAGAGGATCTCAGAATGAGGTTGCTTTGACAAATATTGTGGGCATTATATTCTTATGGTATGAAACTTTACTCTGTTGTCACTGAAGTCAAGGGTGTCCATTGATTTTACTGAAAAGTGGAAGCAGCCCCACAGCCAAGAGGGCTTTAAGACACATCTTAGCAGAAATAATTCCTTGGGCAGGTGGCATTGCCCAAAATACTCTTGGCAAATACAGCTGATTTAGAAAGGAGCTCACAGTTTTTCTTGGTGATGTAGTACAACATATTTGATAAATGAGTGTGCCATTAGATGAAGCTGGAATGACCCACAGTTGAAACCAGCTATAGACTTTAAAACGAAACCAATAGTGATACACTTCTAGAGAGAAAATACTGCAGTATTACAGCTTGGCATTCGTCTTCTGCATTTCTGTGAATGTATCAGTGTATGCATGTGTGGAATCACATGCAGGTACAGGTTCTGCTCCTTGTCTGGAGGGCAGATAACATCTTAGGGCCAGTGGAGGGGGGCTTACCTGTACAAGGCACCTGTGTAAGCTTATACTTTGTATCTTCTAGTATCTCTTGTCTTCAGCACTGCCTTGCCATGCTGCCTGGGTAGGAAAGATTTCACAAGAATTACCTTGTGATGGTAGGGACTGTGTACTGCTCTACATTAGTCCCTGTGCAGAAACACAGTAAAAAGTTTGTCTGAGGCAGTCTCATGTATTTTATAGGATATTCCATCCTTTGCTTCAGCTCTCTGTACCTCTGAAGCCAGGAGGCACAAAAGGGCTAATGTCTTGCTGCAGTGGTAAAGGACCCGTAGCAGTGGCAGTGAGGACACCTGGGCATGACCATGGCAGCCTGTGCTTTGGCTGAATGTGTTTAATGGCACCTCATGGCCTATATTCTACCAGATAAACTGAAAATATTTTTTAAGAAAGCAACACAGAAATCTCTTTCTGGATTGTTTGGGGGGTTTTGTTGTTTCTGTAATAAACACCACTTAGTTTCTCTGCCATCTCTTATTTACTGTATTAAGCCTTATTTGGATGTTTTTATGTCATAGGCATAAATGTAGTGTTTTAAAGGGAGAAGTGTTTGATAAAGAGAAAAAAATTCTTGTCTATTCTCAAGAATGTGTGGAAGTTGTATGGTGTAAAAAGAAGCTGGAATTCTGAGTGATGCTTCCTCATTGAAGGCAATCCACTAAAGCAGAAGAGGCAAATCTGTGGAAATCCTTATCACGTAGTGCTAAAACTTTGCATAAGTTCAAAAATGATAGAGTGAGATCAGAGCTGGGGGAGTGGAATGCATCAAGGATTACTGTATACAACTCTAGTGCTAGTGTTCCTGATGGGGAAGTATTCTGGAGAAATGTTACTACATGCTTACCTTTGTTCATGTGGTTTTCAGTGTCTCATGGATATTGTCGGAGTCGGGATACTTGACTAGATGGATCTTTTATCTGATATAAACAATACTGCTAAAAGAAAGAAGCCTGAAGAAATAACCTTATTTTTATAAAATATTTAATTACTTCTTTATTCTTGTTGTCAATATCAGAATATAGGCAAGTTAGACTCTCTTATCTGCTAGGCTGTGTCTGTTCACAAGGGTTTTGGAAAATCTAAATGATGATTCTATTAAAAGTGTGACTTTCAGAATAATATGTGTCCAGGCCCTAATAAAGAAGGTATTGCTGCTTTGGATGGATATATTGCTTTGTTTCAGTAGCAGCCATAAGCTAGAGAGCTATTAGACCTCTATTGTTACACGATAGATAGGATTTTCTGCTAAATCTAAGCAGAAGGTAGTCAATGTGATCATTTAATGACAGGGCCATTCAGTTGCATCTAGGAAATTTCTGGTTTAACTCCATCCCATTCTCTTCTGAGCATGATGTATTGGTAGAATTCTAAGGGACATCCACTGTAACGCCTGGTGAGGGGAAGAAGAAATAAGTGTTAATCCCTTACTGCTCAGAAATCCTAAACACAGCTGTACAACAGACCAAAAGGGTGTCTTATCAGTTAGGTGCAGCTCTTGATTAGATGGAATTGTCCAAAGGAGACATGGATTCCTGTTCCCTTGCTTATGAGAGAAGACACCTCCCATGACCTTCTCCTATAGATTCTCATCATGTTTGTTGGCCCAGAGAACAAGAGATTTTAAGAGATCAAAACTCACAAGGAACTACCATATGGCTGATTTTTTTTTAAAGAAAAGGTACAGTAGGAGAGAGAGGACTTGCTCTTAGGAAAGGCTGAAATAAATGAAATACACTACTAAATATGGCTTAAAGGCCGAAGCAGAAGGGAATTCCTTTTTTTCCCATTTTAGCAATTCCCAAGTGTTTAGTAGTAGTTCATTCACCTCATGATAAAAATGAGGAGATTTGAGGTAACACATTTTACAAGGCTTGTTAAACCTTGACAGAAAAAAAAGTTGGCCTCTAGCACAGCATATTGTGAGCTGAAAGAAACAAGGCTGAGCTCCTTGGAGAGCAGAATCTCAAGGGTTTTACAGATACTAGGTCTAAGTCATGAAGGACCATGGAGGGACAAAAAGAGATATTCTATGATAGCTACAAATGAGGTGTACTGGAAGGATGAATGTCTGAAGGACAAGCTGATGCCTGCAAGGACTGCCTAGAGGGCAAAGTCAGTCAGCAGAGCTGATAGTAGTTGCCTGCTGAGATAAATAAATATGGAGAAAATCAGATAAAAGGCATAAAATCTGCTATGTAACAGTTAGCAGGTGTTATGCCTGCTTTTTTTAACCACAGGCAGACTTTAAACTGAGCTGGTTCTTACTGAGTTTTGTATTTTTTTTCCTGATTGTTAAAAGTTTGCATTTGCACCTGCTAAATTGTAGCTGGATTCTAACTTCATAAATATTAGCATTCACCTTGCTGCTTCTTGTTCAGCTCCCGCTAGTCTGCATTTGCCTACGTGTAACCACCACACACTCACCAAAATATACTACCTCAAAAAGTGATTCGAACCAATAATTGTGCCCTGAGGCATATAGTTGAACATTCACCTCAGAAAAATGAACAATTCTAGTAAGTGAGCTTGTGTGTATCATATACAATCAATCCTTTTCAGAAGACTTAATGCACTTAGAACAAAATGTAACCCTGCTTTGTTCAAACTCAGTGTATGTTTATAAAAGTATCTGACTAATGGTTCTGGGAGCTCTTTTAACATATCCATTTGGGAAGCAATGACAAAATTTTGGACAAAAAGTAGTTGAATTCAATTCAATCTATGCAAAGGAAAATAACTTGAAAAATTAAAAAAAATAGTGAACCCGTTCCAATCCTAAGTATTGCAACTAGGGCAACTAGGTGAGTGATGTATGAGACATTGGAGAAACTTAACTGTAGCAATGCCGGTGGTTTTTCATTGCTATGTTTATTTAGAGCAGTTTGAGACTGAAGATAAACCTCTGTGTCAAGTCTTTAATGGATAGTTCTGTAGAAATTCTATCTATTCAAAATACAATGTATATAGCATAATGCCAAGCTACACTTAAGACTCTGAAGGATTTAGAAAACAAAGTTTGACTGTAAATATTATGATAGTTTTATACTTATGTTTTTGTAGGAACTCTTAACTTGCCAATCCATTTTATACATGGATCTGTACCCATAGCTTTAATTCACTTATAGAGTTGATTGCAAATATACATGTGTATGTACACAAATATGGATAGATACACATCCATATGTATGTATGTATGTGCCAGTTCCTTAGGTGGTTTTATTCAATAGGTATCAAGGGGTTTTATGAGGGAAGTTATGTATGATGATTGTCTCAACTTTGCAGGTGGGGAACTTAAAGTAAGGAGGGCTTTGTAGACTTCCTGAAGACCTAAAAGTAATTCTCAAAACTGAGTGGTGGTTTTCTAAAAAGTTTTTGACAGCATAAGACAAACCATATTCTGTTGAGCATTTGTGCTGTGCTATTTCCAACACTTTCTTAAAAGTGTGCCATTACCCCAGAAACATAGGAACAGATTTGTAAGTGTTAGCTTGTTAAAGTTCAGCTGAAGATTTTGCACCTGAAATTGGGGTGGAAGGCAAAATCCTGCTTTTCACATGAAGATGTTTATATCAATCCATAGCAAAGAAGAGGCAACAGGCAATGAGAAAATAATAAAAACTGTATTTTTAGATTCTTTATTTATTGTAAATCTTACACAAAATTGAAGTCTTGCACTGGGTTTCCTTTACATGCTGAAAAATATCTCTAATGCCCAAGATACATACAGACCAGAAGTGTATAGATGCATGCCTATAGATAGGTATAAGTCTATGTATAAAATTATACCTATGTACTTCCATGCACATGCTTTATATTTTGTGATCCATCCTTTCCTTCCTCTTATTAAGGCAAATCATAATCCACATTTTCACCTTCATTTCATGGGTTTCTGTTTTAAAGCAACCTTTATATGACCATGGGGTTTGTGTTTACAACATTTTCTATCATGCCAGATGCAGCAAAGTGTTTGGTTGAAAAGCTTCATTGAGACTAGCCAAAAAAAAAAAAAAATCTACAGTACTTTTCAGAAATAATTCTTGCTATCACTTATTATTTAATGAGGCGAGTATGGAATTGTTGAAGATGCAGCATCAGTTGTGAATAGATTAAAAACCTGCAGATTTTGTCTGCCCTTCCAAGCAGTTGAAGTTTGTTCAGATGAGGTTCCATGCAGGTGTTCTAAGTTGCTTTAGTCTTGTTTGTGAGTAGCCAGTAGCTTTCACAGATGTTGGGCTGGACTACTAAACTCAGTGTCAAAGCAGCATCTGCAAGACTGGTGGAAATGACTCCTTATCAAATAGCTGGTTCACATCTATTTGAATTGTTACTTACTAAGCAAAGATCAGCAGGCAAAATGGTTTTCATAGAAAATGTTCTGACAGCCTGTGATTTCTGGACTATGACCCTTGTCCTGTCCTGAGGAATGTGAAAGAGGTCAGTTTAGAGGTAATAAAACCTTCACATTCTTGGCTGTGGTGAGGAAATTTCCCTTTTCCACTGTGGCAGTTTCCTAGCTACTCTGATTGCTCAGGACAGCTAAAAAGTAGCATGGAAATATGTTATGTTAGAGTCCATGATGCTCTTGAGAAAAAGTTTTCTAGCTAAAATCCAAAATAAAGGAACACGCTAAAATGTAGCCATGAGATTGTGTACCAGGTTTATGTGGACAAATCTTCATAAGAGCAAATGAGGAAATTAGTCATAAAAATCCAGTCAACCAATAACAGAGTTTGTGCCTGTAAATTTTTAAGCACCACTTTGGAAATGGCCACTATAATGAAAAGAAAGTAATCTTGGTTTGATGGAAACAATGGCAATCAGTTTTCTCTAGTAAGCTTTGGTAAGGAATGTTTGTGCTCACGTTCAGTGTCTAACAGGAGATTGTGGTATTGGTACAATTCTATTTCTAGCAAAGAGTTATTCTTACTTGGGTCTGGTTCCTCTGTGTCTTCATTCAAAAAAAAATGTAGAAAGGAGAACAAGAACACTACAGTGAAGCATAAGGACTCTTCAAAATTCTGTCTGGTCATCTTTAGTAATTGCTTGAAATTATAGTCCTTTTTGCTTAATTTATTGTAAGCTTCTGACTGATGTGCCACTCTTTAATGAGCTGCATGGATGAAGAATGTGTTATAAACAAGCTGGATACAGGTAAACAGAAATAACAGGGTGTTCCCTATGGATCAGTGTTCTTTGTGGAAATGTTTATTTTACTTGATGTTACTTATTTTAGTTATGAGGATTTGTTAATGTGGGTCTGGGGATAATCAGTTTGGGCAGAAGTTTGTGGAGGGAAAAAAGTATATTTTAAATGTCAAATTATATTTGCAGAAAGTGCAGCTTAGATTACATGTAATTGACAGTGCCTTTTAGATTAGCAAGTGAGATAGGATCATCTTATTTTCAATAATCTTTTATGTTTAAGGTGTTTCTTTAATGGTTTGGATTACAGCTTAAAAATAGAAAGCCTGTGCATATGCTTCTGCTTGCTAGGGTACTGCAGACTTGATTTCTGAGGTTGCTGACAGCTTCTGAAAGATTTAGGAACTGTCAGCAGGAAACATTCCCATAGAATCTGTACTGTGAACTTTTTCTGGAAAAACAGCAACATTTAGCAGGTAATATATCTGCAATAAAAATACAGTTATGCAATAATGACTCATTAATATGGTCGATCATAACATGGTCTTTTCAATTCAATTTAAAAAGGAACTTGTGGAAAGAAATAAGTTCCTACTCAGCTAGTTAGTGAACTTGGTTATTTATTTTATATTGTTGGGTTTTAAGCTTTGAAATAGCTATTTGATTTGTATGGGAGATAACATTTAGTCATGACATTTGATTTCTCCATAAACAGATTTCCATTTATGTTTAGATTAGTATAATAAGGTTTTTTCCTCTTTTTTCCTTCTTTTTTTACCTTTTTGAATATGCTAGAAACTGCTGGAGTACTTTGGTATGTAACTGCTAATTTATCCTTTATGTCTTTATGATCTTGTCAGTGCGTCGTGTCTACCATAGTTTTTCTAATCTAAAATAATCCCAGTGAAATCCTTTGATTGTGTGTTTGGACTTGATCCATTTCTAAAGCAGGAATGTAATGGGCTTTATGGCACTTACTTGGAAGTAATTTATCCAACAGAGTGAATATAGATACTTGTTTTAATAAGAATATGCTTTATGGTAAGTGGAGACGGCTATTTAATTAGCCAAAGGGAAAGTAGTTCATGATACAATCTGTTCCAATCATCTTGGACATTAAACAAAAAGTCAGACAAAGTTATTTATGTACATGCACTTTATTTGCAGTTGTTTTGAGTAACCTCTTGGTAGAACTTTACAGCATTATCTGGGGAAAAAAAAAGTCGATGTGCATTTCTTTAAAAAAATGTAAACAGGAGTTTCACTTATTGCTTTCAGTGCTTCAAGTGCGCATCTCTTAAAGCAGTTGACAGTGGCAGCAGTGCTCAGTTTATCCTGGATAATACGTTCTCTCGACATTTGGTGGTTTACATCTTTCTGGTGTGAAGGCTGATATAGGATGCTATAAAAGCATTACACTCTGCTTCTTTCTAATGTGGATTTTTCTATTGCCTTGAGCTGCCTATTGCATAGATAAATAAGATGTATTTCTGAAGCAGAAGGATTCCTGTGCAGTGCTGTAGAAGCTGCTAGGATTTTAGGAGGGATTAGAACAGCATTTAGAAACTAAATGGGAACATGCTTCCTTCAGTTCTTCTGACTATATTGAGTACTGGACTTAATTTTTTGTCTTAAAAGCTGCTATTAGTAGTAATTGTAGTTAGAAACCTAAAAACAGCAAAGCAAAGGAGGAGCAGTGTGCAAGTGTTAAAGCATTCTGTTATTTATGAGTATGTTATACTTTGTTGTTGGAGTGTACTAATTACAATGCTTCATTTTACTGCAAAATTGTCTTTCTTTAAGACAATCCATAACCTGTTTGATTTTATTTAATAATTTCTGTGAACTATAGTGGTCTTTTGATATTGTGTTAAGGAAGGAGGGAAGGAAGAAAAGTCTCATTTACCCAAATGAAGTTGAAGCTATTGCAGATACAAGGCACTTTTGGGGGAAAAGTGGTTGTATTTCCATATATGAGAAGTGCTCGCCTTATCAGTGGTTTAAATGGTCATTAGTAATTGTTAATGTCTCTTCCTCACCCACCATTTTTTCTGTAGAAAATTTTCTGAGGTTTTTACACTTAAGCAGATAACCAGGATGTTCCTGAACAACTGATTTCACATGCAATTTGTCAGTTCACAGGAGCCTAACCAGCATTTTGTGTAGTAAAGCCTTCATTGTGCTGAACAGACAGCATTTTCTCAGCATTATGATAAGAGACACAGATATCAGGCATACTCATTCAAGAGGAATGCCTGTGGCAAGAGGAGTGAAGTCCTAGGGCTAAGTTTATTTAGTATAATGAAAAATATAAAAAGCAAGGAAGCACTTTTCTTACAGCTCCAGCTTCCAAACCTTTTATACAGTGAGTTGGAAGAGTTTTTGATATAAAACAGTGGGTAGTGTGTGCTGACACTTTCCCTCCTCCCCACAAACATGTATCACCAGCTGGTTTATGTGACCCTGCTTGTTCCCATGAAGTCAGTGGTAACTCTGGAATACCAAGCAAATTCAGCCTGCGTACAAGCACAAGTGGTGACAGAGCCTGGAGTCTAAAAGCCAACAAACTCGTGGCTTTCTTCTCTGCAACAAGTCAGGGATGAGCAACTACTGTAAATTTTATGGATATCTCAAACAGACCATTTTATTCAGCTACATAATGCAAATAAAAGCATCACACTAAAGGGGAGAGATGTTTGGTTTGGGTCATATTATGACAAAATTCCACATGAAATCAATTTAGCAGCTCAGTTCTGGCAAATCACCAGTAGGTTACTCACAAGTATCAGAGACTTGCTGTGTCCAGTTCTAGCATGATACCAAATGTTAATAGCTCAAGCTCTGTTTAAAATTGCATTTTAAATTTGAAGCAAAAAATTAAAGCAGGTCTTTATTACATACATATAGAAACTGTCCCCAAACCCAGAGAAAAACCTGTCTGAACTTCCTAGACCTGATTGTCTGATGCCCTTTTCTGCAAGGTGCTAATTGCTTCCTAAGGGATGCCAAATGCTCTCAAATCATTGAATTCAATGAACCCCAATTGATGTATTTCAGTGAATTCCTGATGAAGTCAGCCCTTTGAGCACTACAGACTCAAGGGCTCTCAGAAGTACGCAGGATCATGTCCTACATGGATAAACAAAACAATGTTAGTACAGTGTTCTGTATGAGAACTGGGGAGGTTAATAGGTCAAGACCATCAATTAGAACATATGTAGCTGTACTGCTCATTTATGCTTTCAATTTTTGGACACATGCATCTTTAACTTTTTGCTCTGTGACTAGTCCCACAGATTCAGATAGAGGGAACTGTTTAATGTCTATGGCCAATACACCTGATTCCTTGCACGACTAACATCTGAGGGATTTAGCAGTGGGGACAGGACAGGTCTGCTGTTCTCCCAGTCAGCTGGACAAGTGATCTTCCTCAGGAGCTGATCCTAAAACCTGCTTTCTGGGCTCTGTCAGTTCAGGTGCTGCTGCAGAGGCAGCTCAGCTGTGCATGCAGGTGTTATATAATTATGAATGTGGTAGCATCAACAGTAAACCCAGGGTTAAAAGTGCCCTCCCTTTGTAAAGCTTTGAGATGGAACAATGTTTTTAGGGTATATGCACACACTTTAAAAATACAGCAAATGCTTCTTAGCACCTCTCTGGAACTTTTGTGGCTTAAACTACTTGTCCCATATTGGCAAATTTAGCTCTTCAACTTCACTGTGAAGTTGATCATTACATTATATTGGCAGCTTTTATCTATTACTGACATGCAACCACTTCTACAGTGAAATGCAGCAGCCTTTTCAAAGTGCCATTGCACACTCATGGGAAATAACAGGCATGCTTTACTGATCACAGATCATCAGATCCTCAGATTTGGATCTCACACAAAAGACCTTCAGATCTCCTAACACCTGAATCCAATACTGAATCAGAAGGAAAAACATTGTCTATTGCATCACTAAGCTGTTCCTGCAGCGGTAAGCTTTCTTGGAGGTCTCTCTTCCAAATGCTAAGCAGCCCAACTGGTCTTAGCTTTTAAGATCACAGCCCAAGGTGGTATGGCTGGGGGCCATAACTCTAATGAAAACCTGGTACAGTGGGTAGATTGTTCCTGGATCTCATTATAGGCAATTGTTCCACTACTTCTGCTGTTTTTAATTCCTAAACCTAATATTTACCTCTGAGCATTCAAAGTTATTTTGAGTTTTATCTTGACAAATCACTAAGGGGTCTATTCTTCTTTCAATGCGTGCATTTAACTCTCATTAACGTTCATATGAGTTATGCACAGAGCTCAGCTCCAGCAGGTTTTTCCAGCAGCGCCTGAGTCCCAGCCCTTATATGGTGTTTCAAAGTTTCTTATGCTTCTGAACAAACAGAAAATTCTTCTACCCAAATGGAGCAGAACAGTGCTTCCTCCCACCCTCCACTGTGACCTTCTGGTCTGCTGCACCTATCAGTGGTAAGGAGTCTGTCCCCTTTTCTTTCCCCATTTCCAGCCATGCTGACATATGCATACTGGGAATCTTGGGGGCATGGTTTAGCAAAGAACTCACTCAGGCTCAGTGTTACAGAATCCTTGTGCAAGCTTTTACTGTAGAGTAACTGACAGTGTATTTTGTACTAAATCAGACTCCAAATTATGCCTAATGCTCAGTTAACTGGAAAGGAAAACAAGTCTGGGCATATTGCATGCCATTTTGACATTCTGTGAGCTCTCTGGCAGTATTTCAGTTACACTTCTCAAAGATACTTTTGCCTTTTTCTTCATATTTTTGACGAAATGTTATGTATCCTGGGCTGAGCACATGATACCTAGAAACAAACAAACCCTGAAGGAATTAATTTTTAGACACAAGAACCCAAAGGTTTAATAGGATGAGTGTTGTTCATACTGTATTAGCTTCTGTAGCATGAGTTGAGAGACTTAGCATAAAGGTTTTGGAAAATTATGATTTCCTGGGGCTTCTGCACCAGCCCTTTGTCAAGCACTGACTGAAGCAATCTCAAAATGCTGGAAATAGAAGGGGCTATTTCAAAAGTTTAAAATGCCTCTGCAGGGCAAGGTGCATTCTCCTCTGCCTGGTGAAAGGAAAATAAATCTCTTCCTAATAGAGAAGAGCTGTAGAAAACAGACCTGGAAATACCAATGTCTGCATTACAGAGATCTCTGGAAACTGTCATGAAATAGCCAAATATGTTGCTTCTGCAGGTAGAGCTCACTGGGAAAAAAAAATCATTCTTCCTCAGATTTTAATGTTTTCTTTGAGGTTGGAGGAAGGAAGAGGGGAGAACTGCCCCCTATTTTTGACAAAAGCCAAAACCATGGGAAACATGATATATCTGAAATTAACTGGGCTGCAGGGAATGCTGGACTGACTGATGGTGTCTGACATAATTTTGGTCAATTTTAGTGCTGTGGTTTGCAGAGAAGAATCAAACTGGAAGGAATTTTGTTGGTTCTGGGGCTTCCAGGGCCCACAGTCCACTGTACTGTCTGTCCTGAGAGCGAGGATACAAGACCTCTAGTCCACTTTGTTCCCACATTTTGGAGCAGTATTGAAAACAGGCAGCCTGAACAGATTTTAGAAGCATCTGAAAGCTTTGGGATTCAGTATGATGACAGATGTCATCCTGCAGATACCTACAAGCTACAGTGCAAGCCATTTTCGGGCATGAGGCAAGGGTCGTTGATCCCAAAAGCTCTGGTTTGACCAGGGTTGGCAAGGCTTGCAGATAAGTACCAGTACTGAGAACTTCAGTGGAAGGACATACAGCAGTCTGGGAAACTGGGCTTCCCAACAGCTCAGCAGACACGCTGGCAAGAAGCCAGACATTCTAAGACCTGCCTAACAGACAGGATGTCACCAGGTGTTGGCTGAAATACTCTGGGGACAATTTATAGACTTTGAACCAGCATTTTTGACAAGCAAATGTCATTGGAGAATTCCCAATGAGCTGTAGTTTCCAGCAGTTTGAGATGGTTCAGATGTTGTTTGGTTTAAACCAGGTCGTCTTGTAAAATGCAGCAAATGTCAATTTCCGTATGCAAAACTATAATGTGAAAGCTATCTCTTTTGGGGGCATGGGTTACTTACAGAAAGCTAGTTCCTAAGTAAATTCTATATATTTTCTGTACAGAAGGCAGAAGTATTCTAGGATTTTGCCTCCCTTTCACTTCCTAGATGGAGCAACCTGGCCAATCAGACAATAAAGGAAGGTGTACGTGTATAGGTACCAGGGGTAAATTAATAGCTCCAGCCCCAAAGTGGTAACGTGCTATTTAATGTTATGATTTCTACTTCTTCCTTGGGGGCAGAACTAAGAATTTCGTGGTCAGTTGTAGGTTTTCAATCAGGACTGCCTCTCTTGCACCTTTAGGAGCTACATGCCCATATGTGGTTTTTTTTGGTGGAGATTTCAGTTTGTCATGTGAGTAGAACCCAATGTGTTTCTAATCCATCTTCTCAGTCTCTTTAGTTTTGGGATAAAAATGGCTCTGACAGAGCCTACCACTTATTTCTGTCCTAGTTGTTTTACTTGGGTTGCTTTTTGAGTTTGTACCTGGGAGTATTTCAGTGTTTCTTCCCTGTTATCCAGGTTCTGCTCTCAACGTGCTTTTTGTCCTAAACCCTTGAGCTACTTCCCCAAGGGCTTCCCCATTTTCTGTGTGCCTCACCAAATTGTGCAGTGATTTAGCATGGTCATCATGTTCCCACTGGTTCCAGTAACAGCCTCTTTCTTCGTCTCAGACTGACTTTCTCTGTTGTGTAAGAAAGGTGGTGTTGATGTGTCTGACACTGTATCAGAATCTTCCATCTTTTTTTGTCCTAGTATCTAATGTTAAACTGATGCACTAAATCAAACATTATGCCTTGCAGACAGGCAGTCCAATATAAAAGTTACACATTTACAAGCTTTCATGCTTAAGAAAATTGAATAATAGAATCATTTATTGGAAATAGAATAATTTGTTGGAAAATAGCCTTTATAAAAAGAGTAAAAACTAGCAGCTGCATCTGGATAGCAGCCGTTGTAGCATTATTTTTAATATACTATATATTTTTATTTTTCCAGCCTCTGGATAATTTTCCACAGAGATGGTACAGTGAAGTGTGCTTTCAGCAGTGATGAGAGTGGCTTTGATGCTCACAAATGACAGTTTTACTTTAGAAAGAACAATAACCAAGCTTATATCTTCACTAATTGGTGGCACCAGCGAGCTCTACAGTTGGTGCAATATCTTTGTTTTAAAACAGTGAGCTCATTAGAGGCACAAGGCTGCTTCCATTGGAATGGTTAACAAGCTGCAACCCAGAACATTT
The DNA here is from genome assembly GCF_036417665.1 of Passer domesticus. Taxonomy (NCBI): domain Eukaryota; kingdom Metazoa; phylum Chordata; class Aves; order Passeriformes; family Passeridae; genus Passer; species Passer domesticus. The sequence continues at coordinate 47,558,273 of NC_087480.1, forward strand.
CTACGTGCCTTTCCACCCCCTCAGAGACTGCCTTAGTCATCACAGCCTAAGCAAGTAAGAAAAATTGTTTGCTGAAATGTGAAGGAATTTCACCATTCTGTGGCATTGGAATTAACATATTATTATTGGATTCCAGGCCTTTATTACTTTAATATCTTTATTTTGACTGTGGCTTTAAAAAAGCAGATCTGTGAAAGAACTTTTGGCTTAATACACAAACATAAAACTTTTAAGGGCATTATGTGGAAACATGCTTGATTGAGAGCTGTGGACATTAATATAACCAATTCAATCTAAACTTGCTTCAGTAACCTCTATTTACTGAAACAACTTGAGCTAAGCAATAGTTATATTGTCTTGTTCTGGAAGGAAAACAATTGTTCATTGTATATCACAGAAGCAGGGTGGTTTGGGTTGGAAGTGACCTTAAGGATGATCTAGTTTTAATACTACTGCCAAGGGCAGGGACACCTCCCACTACTTCAGGTTGCTCAAAGCCTCATCCAACCTGGCCTTGAAACTTTCAGGAATGGGGCATCCACAACCACTCCAGACAGCTGGTTCCAGTTCATCACCATACTACCAGTAAAGAATTTCTTCCTAGTATCCAATCTAAACCTACCCTTTTTCTGTGTAAGCCATTTCCCCCTTTTCTATCACTATTTGTCCTTGTGTCCCTTTCCAGCTCTCTTGCAGACCCTTCAGGTACTGGAAGGGGCTTTAAGCTCTCCCCAATTCCAGGCTGATGAACTCCAATTGTCTCAGCCTGTTTTCACAGGAGAGGTGCTCCAGCCCTCTGATCATCTCTGGTGCCCTCAACTGGACTCATTCCAACAGGTCCATGTCTTTCTTATGTTGGGGCCCCAGAGCTGGACACAGCACTCTCTGCATTGTCTCATGGGGGCAGAGGGGAGAATCACCTCCATGCACCTGCTGGCCACGTGGCTTCAGCTGCAGCCCAGGATTGGGTTGGTTTTCTGGACTGTGAGTGCACATTGCTGGCTCATGGGGGGCCAAAACCCCCAAGTTCTCCTCAGGGCTGCTCTCAATCTGCTCTCTGCCCAGCCCTGTTAGTGCTTGGCTTTGCCCCGAGCCAGGAGAGGACCTTGCTCTTGGCTTTGTTGAACTCCACGAGGTTCACAGGGGCCCACACCTCTCCAGCCTGTCAGTGTCCCTCTGGGTGGCATCCCTTCCCTCCAGCGCGTGGGCCACACCACACAGCTCAGTGTCATTGGCACCCAGGAGGGGGCTCTTGATCCCACTGTCCATGTCACTGACAAAGCTGTGAAACAGAGCCAGGCCCTGAGGATCACCACCAGTTACGACTTACTGGATTCCACTTGGACATGGAGATGTGACCACAACTCTTTGAACGTGGCCACTCAGCCAATTCCTTATCCACCAGGTAGTCCATCCATCAAATCTGTGCCTGCCCCGTTTAGAGACAAGGATCTCTTGTTAGGGTAGTGTCAAATGCTTTGCACAAGTCCAGCTAGATGATATCAGTTGTACTTCCCTATCCACCTGTCATTAAAAACCACCAAATTTATCAGGCAAATTTTCCTTTAATGAAGCGATGTTGGCCAATCTTCTTATGTTCCATATGCCTGATCATAGTTTGCTGGAGGATTCTCTCTGTGCTTGTGATGGGCACAGAGGTGAGACTTGACTAGCTTGTAGCTCCCTAGGTCTTTCTTATTTCCCTTTTTAAAATATGGAGGAGATGATTACCTTTTTCATCCAGTGGGAAATTTACTGGACTGCCACAACTTCTCAAATATAATGGAAATATGATTTAGAATATGATTTATGATTTCAGTCCAGTCACCCAATGAAATAACAGGAGCTCCTCACGCCCCAGCCTGGGGTTTTAGATAGTCAGCTGAACCTTTAAGCTAGCTTGATGTAGGCCCCTCACTTTCTGTATGCAGTATTACAAAACCAGCTATGTACTTAGCTCCATGTCTAATCTAAGTCCACATGACCAGATATTCCTTGAGAGATCATAGAGACTACCACTGGATTTGAAATAGGACACCAGAGCTTTTGCTTTTAAGGCCATTATCCTCAAGGCTGGGAGGAGGTCTTGCTTAAATTTTCCTGATTAAGACTGTAGTAGATGACACTAGCACCTGAAAAGGTTATCAGGTGTCAATAACTGTAAAATCCAAGTAACAAACTACCCAATACTCCACTGAAGAGAAATCTCAAGAGCTAATTTATGGGAATTCTAAAGGATTAACTGGCCAACATCAATCAGGCATTCAGGTATAAAATCTGCTAATATTCAACAAGTGCCATGAACAATTGCATTTGTACATCTCAAATGTATCTTGGGTACCTGGTCAGAGATTTAAAACCATGGTTACAAGCTTCACCTTTGCAGACAGTATAGTTACTGACACTTGGCTCAAGCTCAGAGCTCTGTTACATTACAGGAATATCACACAGACTGCTCACCCTTCTACTTATTACTACTTTTTGAGCCAAACACAGCCTACTGTGTTTTGTTGGTTTTTTGATTGTTTGCTACCATTGTATTAATGATGATCTACACATACTACTTCTGTATTCTGTAGACTAGCTCTTTTGCTAGAATCAGAGCATGAGGTGTGAAAAGGTGACCATCTGAAATGTTATTTCTATGCCACCGTGTGCCTCAGTGGCAACAGAAAGGATTTGGATTATACTTGCCTGCTGTTTTCTGTTACTCACCTTGAAAGAAAGAGGAAGGCTGCATGGTCTGTGTCCTCTGCAACCACAGCCTTTTCTAAATGCTTTGGTGTGTTATTGTAACTTGCCTTTTTCCCTCTTAAAAGTCTCTCTGTACTACATTATAAATACCAATAAAATGTTAGTAGAAAAAAACCCACATAAAATTCATGTTATTTGTTTTAGACGTCTACAAGATACAGTCAGTGTAGGAGGCTGGAATTTTTTTACAAGGGGGAGTATTATTTTCACTTTTTAATTTCACATTGACCGATATTTTTACTTTGGGTAAAATAAAAACATACATTTTCCTGAGCCTATACCAAGATAAATTTTCTGAACATTAGGCATTCCAGGATATATAGCCAACTCCTCCTGAGAGGCCAACGGATAGATCCGTTTGCTTTGGAGTATGGTTTTCTCCATTGCCTGTGTCAGCAATATGGAGCATCGTGGACAAAGCAAATCAGAGCTTTAAAACGGATCAGTCACCACCTTCTCATGTCTTCTGTCCTATCCTGCTTTAGGTCAAGCGTTGTGGTCAAGAGGAAATACTTACCTTTTTGCTCTTTGTAACTGGGGAAGAGGTGGGCACAGTGTGTTTGGGGTGCAGCTGTTGCACAATCCCCCAGGGTGGCAGAGATGCCAAGGCACTCTGACAGGGTAAGGAATGTTGGAGTGGAAAGTCAGCTGATCAGCTTGGTCACCTCTTTCTGTTCCTGGCACTCACTGTAACCATGTTGTTAAATGAGGTCATCTGTTACTTCTTCTCCAAGCCATATGATTAATACATTTCATAACAAGCAGATCACTGCTCATTATTCCCCAATGTTCTCAGATGCTTCTTTTATTTTTCTAGAGGTATCTGAGCAATTTGCAGAGCACTGGGGATGCCAAGTAGGCCAGTTGTCTTGCAGAGATGGTGGCTGGTATGGCATCTGAGCCCCAGTGCAATCTTTTAACAGTTTATTCATGAATGGGCTGTATTCCTGTACATTTGAAAGAAGGAAAACTTTCAGTTTGTAAATTGACTTAGAGATTTAAGTCTTACAAATATGTGTGTTTTAGTATATTACTGTGTACTACTTGGATGACACTGTAGGGGCAAACTGCATTCCCTCTGAAATTTCAAAGGTGTTAGTATTACTTAGCCCTGCAGTTCTCTCAATTAAAGATGCAAACAAGAAAAATTATTTTATCCAAACAGGTTTTTATTGCTGTTAACATACAGTTATACAATATGCATAGATAGAGCTTTTGATCCAAGAACCTCTCAGTATCTTTAGAAAAATATATCACAGTAAGTTAGTAAGAATTCCCACCATAGGACACTTAAGTCCTATGCCTTTCTTCTGGAAGTTTTTGTAGCAAAATTGTTTAAAACTTAATTGTATCAGTCTAGATAAAGACTAAGGTAGGAGCTGAGCAATCTGATTTTCATTGTAGCCTGTTTGTAACAAGGTCCTGTGAAAATAATTTGTAAACCTTTCATGGATAATCTTCCAGAGGCATTGTGATATTCTTGAAGGACTTCCAATTTTTCCTGCTTTTACTGATAGCAATTGACCAGTTTTTTGCCTTAGGGATGACCAGCTTTAAACCTTGTTTAAACTTTTACTGACAAGTTGAATTCTGGTCTACTAGGAAAGCAATGATTTAAGCATCCTATTCATTAATTTTCAAAAATTCATTGTAACCTGTTCATACTTGCTCACAAAAATGATGGCTCCATGGAATACTTGGTGACTGCTGCTGCATTTGGGCCATGAAACTTGCTGGTATTATTTAAACTTCTCTCTAGTGCCTAACAGTGAACACTTGGTCTAATTGCAAGCTGCTGTGGAAATGTATTCTGAGTTGCTCTTACAACAGCATTTCATGAGCTGCTCAAAGTTTGAGTCCTCACAACCCAGCTCCATGTGTTGGTTATGATGTACCTGTCTTAACCTTCTGTATCCTCCATAGCCAGGCCTTCACACCTGTTCTCCCAGGGAGGCGTGTTGTAGTCTGGGAAATCCTTGCTAGATTTTAGTTAATAATGTTCCTCACCTTTGCTATATATTTAGTGAATTAGTTACAGATGCTAACATTGAATATCTCTCTTTTGGTTTCAGAGTTTGTCCATTTTGAGATGACCAGGAGAGTTTATATTTGGCATAATTTTTTTCATCCTCCTTCCAAACTCCAGCAACTCCTTATGCATTAGTTTCACTTGTTTTGTATTATGATTTTTTTCTTTGAAATTTTACAAACTATAGACTTACTCATTTTTAATGAATGTGTGGCTCTGGAGTGTGAAGGGTCCAGATGTCCTCTCTTCATGGACTGCAGCAGATTTTGGATTCTCCTATACAAAACCTGACATTGAACCATATGGAATTTCTATAGTAATTTTATAGAAAAGATTACTATTCTGACAACTATGTTTCTCTTATGAGTATCAAAGCATATTATTTGGGAATTTACAGTGAAAAGTGTATTTCAAAATATTGTAGCACTCATTTTTATATTTTGGAGGTCCTAAGGTGACTAGCAGCTTTCATACCAAATCAAATCAAGTCTGTAGTGCAGTGCAGGCACTGAGTTCTTCTGTGTCATGTACCTAAACAAGTCCTCGTGTGTGGGAAACAGTCTCTGTTTCTGGGGCTGAAGTATCAGCACCTGCAGCACTTGGAGGAGTGGACTGTTTCTCACAGCTAGAAGAGTGCAAGGGAGGGTCTGAATTATAGTCCACGTAGCAAAATAACTACCTTCTCCATTGTGAGCATTGTGAATATATAATTATTTAGTGACAGCAGATAGTTTAACATTCACCTTCTATTAGCTGGTTACTGATTCTACTGTGTTCACTTGCCTGCTTGGCAAATTGAAAAAAATACAATCAAAACAAAGAAATGGAGCTGTCTGCACTCTGGAAAGGACTTTAGATTTGTCTCTGACAGTGATCCATGGCAGACACTTGAGATAACAAGTGTCTTCATTTGTCCTACATTAGGAAGGTGTGGGATGATTTTTCTCCCAATTCAATGCATTGATAATACATAATGTTCTGAGATTGGTTTAAATTTGGAAGAAAGTACTTTATTACTCCTTTAAAAGTGCTTTTTAAACTCAGTTCTGGTAACTGGCTTTTTTTGTTTGCTTCTGTAGAAGTTGCATGAGTTTTCTATATTGGAAAGTTTTTTGTGCAGTGTATGTCCAGTGGCTATAAATGGTACCAAATATTTTGAATTCTCCAACTTTTAACTTGTTTAAGGATTTTTTTGAGCTCTTTATCATGATAGAAAAGACATTATTTACTTTGTCTCTGCCATTCAATAGCATGCTTCCAATATGTTCTCATCTTGTTCATCTCCCTTCTACAGTAAATAGTCTTTTCAGAGCATTCAAACAGTCTGATTGTTATTCATTATATCTCACTCATCCAAAACTTCTTTATTCCTTTCTTCTGGCAGCTGTAGATTTTACTGGGGTTTTGTTTGCTTTTTTAGGTCTTGCTCTTGGCATAAAAGGTTCACATTTTCTATGTTGATGTACATTGCTGTTGTCAACAATTAATTTTGTTCCCTTTGCATTGCTGCTTGTGATATCTTAGCATATCATCATTGTCCTACTTTGTCCTGAGATAAATACCCCCCATACCCTGCAGATGCTGCCATCTCTCTGCTTCTGAACCTCCCAGAGCATTAACAGGTCATGAAATAGAAGAAGTCTTCAATAGTTAGCCTTCACCTATGCAGAAAATTGACCTGAATGCCACACTCAGCTTTCTGCTGCACAAATTTTTTATCTCTTCTAACCACTTGGCTTCCTTAGTAGGTTCTCATGAAGAAGCTTGTCACAGGCTCACTCTGCCTTGTGTCAGGTGGCTTTCCTTACCTTGCTGTAGTACTGACAGAGCTGTGCTGAATCTCAAGGGATTGAGACATAATTTCCTATTTGAATCAGTTTACCAAATTCACCTGGTCAGATATGTAATGGATGATTCAAGATTCTATTTCCTTGATCATTCTGAGATGACACTTATGCACTGAAGGGACAATATTCCCATGGCCTGAGTCCTTTGGAACAGTACCTTTCTCAAGTATGAGCTTGTCTTTTGCTAGCAGCCCAGCCAATTTATACTTAAGATCTTCTGGACTTTTGGTGTAATGTCATCATCTCTGTCTGATGACTCATTGTTTTTATAATTATAACTTTGCTGAAGAACCTTTTCCCTGACACCTCAATTTCATGAAGTATATCATCCTTATTAGCTTAGCAAAGAGGAAGGAGCTTGGATCATGGTCCTCACCTACAAATCTCTATGACATGCCTGGGAACATTAAAGCGTGCCCTGCAGTTCATGGTATTTTCTAATAAAACCAGATTTAGAGATATGACAATCCACCACAAGTAGCAATACTTTCCCCCCTCAAATTCTGGTCCTTTTTGCCACTTAATAAAAGTAGAGCAGTATATTGAGTCTTTTTCCTACCCTTTTCTCAATTTTCCAATTTACATGGTAATTTAATTGGTAACTGGGACAAATAAAATTTTGTGGATCGGTCCCATTTTTGTTCTCATTTGTCATTCAAGAGAAAATTAAAATTTTGGTTGAAAAATCACAACTTTCCATATAAAATGTTACATCAAAGTTACAGAGTTCAGCTTCCATTCCATTTTCATCTCACAATCACCTGAAATTCTTCCATTTGTTCTAATAAATTTGCTTCTGATATACATGTCATATTTATTTTGCCACCCATGAAATTGTTTGCTGGAATTTTAAAGAAAATAAAGGGAAAAAACCCCCTAGTGAATGGGATTTGAAAAGTGCCAAGCTTACAATCCAGAGAGAGCAGTACATAGCACCATTAAGGATAACAAGAAGAATAATTCTCTGGTGGGGACTCTAATAAATGTAGTCGTGTGCTGTACTAAAGAACACATGAAAATGGATGTGGTATAACAAAATTATTCATAAAGAGAGACGCAGACGGTTGTCATGCTGAGTGGTTACATGCAGTAATGTGGAGCACTAACAAGGTTACCACTAGAAGCAGAGGGCTGGGGTGCTCACAGATGTTTTCTAACTAGCATAGAGTGTAAACTGTTTTTATCTTAGAGTATATAGACAAAACTGGAGTTGAAAGGGTGCTAAATCTTTCTACTGATTGTTAATAATTCAGAGCCAAATGGCAATAACAGCTCATGTAGGTCAGTGTAACAACCACAGCAACTTCAAGATGTTTGATGGAAGGTTTTCAGGCTACATGCTTTACTGCTCTTTCTCCTGGATTATTTTTGATACACTGTGATCGTATTCTTACCCTGTCCTTTATAAATAAGCAATGAAATGTGTGCATGCATGTGTGTGTATGTGCAGACAAATGTCAATGACATATAGCAAACAAATTGAAATACTCATTGGAAAAGTTTACTGTGGAAGCAAGGAGCTCTTCCTAAGCTGCTACTGTAACATTTCAAACCGTAATGCTAGAAAACTAGAGGCTGAAACTTTGTTCCTATTCCTGAAGTACAAAATGTCTAGGAAGTGCAGTAATTCAGAGAGCTGGCTAAGTGTTGTTCCAGCAGCTCACTGAGCTAAAACATCATTTACCCGCAACATCAATATGATCTGAGTTTTATACTATCATTTAAACATTTAAACAGCAACAGATTTACAGCACAGACTCGAGATATGGCTGTAACTAATACTGTAACAAAATCAATCGACAAATGTTTTAGAGAAGGGCAGTCGCTGCAGGTCTCACTGATGTGTGCTTGTGTGCATAGCACAGTCACACCACTGTGCTTTGAATTCAGCTCATAGGAAGGAGTTTTAAGCTCAGGGATTTAAAGCATTCAGACTTCTTCAGACCAAAATCATATCAAGACATGGCTAGGAGTATCAGTGGCCATGAGCAAAGCCAATAAAAATCTTTGGAAGTGTTTTTCTACTGAAATTGGCCTTTGGGGATTTGCCTTTAAGATTACATTTTAATTGAAGTAGTGAGCCAGTTCTACATGTGGTGGAAGCGAGAGGGCTGCTAATATTAGAGCTCCTCAAGAGCCCTGCAGATTCTGCCAGGTTAGTTAAGGTGTTTCTAGTGGACTTAGACTTCAAGATGTGGAATGATGAAACAGTTTGTACTGTTTCATCAGTGCCTCACATCTTCAGAAGTTGATTTTAGGCAAGCTATTAGTGGTCATGGTGCTCAGCAGGGATAGCAGCTATTTGCTTTCACATTTTGGGTATTTCCATCAATCACATAAGCATTTTGTCACCTCCTAACATCCTGGGTTTAAAAATTTATATATAGAAACAGGATAAAAATGTAAAAGCTGAAAGGATGGACAGAATCTCTGTGACCTGTAGCAAAAAAATCTCTGTAATTATCAAGCATAAAAATTATAACTTGGAGCATTTACCTCCAGAAGTTATAATGTGCTGAACGCCTAATCCACAACCTCAGTCATTAAAGTTACTAAATAGGTTTTTCTTCATATACAGCTTTTTTACCCTGCATTTAATGGGCTTAGAGTGCCAACCTAGAAATAAAGACTTATATTGATTTTTATTTTGAGGTGAACATAAACTCTAGTATTCTAAGCCTATTTCATAAGAAACTAATTGTCTTTTTCTTTTATTATTTTCCCTAGATTGCCTACCGAGGAAGAGAGTCAGAAATAGAAATCATTAGGTAAATTTAAGAATTAAAATGTTCTTCTCTCACTTAAACAAGTAATTGCAATGAACAGTTTTCATGTGAAATAGGGGTTAAAATAATTTGATTTGTCTCTCAGTGGAGAGTGTTTGTACATGCAGCTTGAGAGGAGCAAGCAATACCAGGAAGGTAATTTTAGCTAATGTATTTTAGTCTACTTTTAGGACTGGCTGAAGGCACATGCATGATCTCTTTCTGTTGTGGAGCTGACAAGTTGTAACTTGTGAAATTACAAGAGCACAATCCCTTCTAAGCAGGAGCCTCTCTGCTAAGATATTAATTTGAGGTCCTCTTCTAATTGCCAACAGTAATCAGTTTGTTCATGTGGTAGAGGTATCTCTTGTTGGCAGAGGACAAAAGGGTTAATGAATAAGTGTTGCTAAAAAACAAACCCACGTGTTGCATTGGGAAATGTTTCTGCAATAGTGTGTCATTGTTCGGGTGAGGAAATGTCACGTGCAGCTTCAGACTATTTATACTGCCTAAAATCAATTTTGAAAAATGTAAGCACTGGCCACAGTGGGGCCCTAGCAAGGATTTGAAATAAACCTCCCAGGAGGAGGATGTAATTATTTTCTCTTAATATCTAAAATATCAGGTTTAAAGGGAGAAGGTAAAAGCATTCATTCAGCACAAGTGCCTCAGTGTGTTTATTGAATGGAATCACACAGTCTGGAGGCCAGCACTGTGCTGCCTCACATGCCTGCTATCCCACTAATTTTGCTGGGATTAGAGCGGGTGTAAATGAGCACAGAATTTAGCCACGGGATTCTAAATCCACTTTGGCTGAAAAACCACATGTGGGCATGTGTACACCTCCGTGCACAGACACTCACAGTCTGCCCTGCACCACTGCAGGTGGAGATTGCTGTGGTATGCTTGTGGGGTGGGGTCCCCATGGCAGGAATGCCAAAAATCTTTTTAATCTAATTCACCTCAGAGAAGTTATAGCTGGCCTTGACAGTGGTATTTTTGTCTTCAAAATGTAGTGCTATTTTAAAAACTAGTTAAACACACTTAGTTGAAGAAAGCTGTATTGCCTCATTAATTTGCATTTGTGAGCTTCCACCTGTCAGCCAGTTTGGCTGTGTTCAAATGAGACAGCCACACGCCAGCTTCTTTGAGCAGCAGCAAATGACCATGGGGAACTGAACAGGAAGAACTTGTAAACTCTTTGCACTGCTGAAAGATATCCACAAGTCTTTAATTCAGGAAGATAAACTTGGAGAGACTGCTATTGATGAGATATTCTTTTTTCCAGCTACAGAGATAGATGTAGAGCTGAACTCTGGCCATTTGTGTGTGTGAAACCAAAGTGAAAGTCCTATCCAGAAGGTTGTTCAGTTGCTCTGAAGATCTTTGAGGGCTGGGGGTCAGAGTGAGTCTTCCTATCTTAAGAATTGCCATAGTGTCTTATCTCCTAGTGATAATGCTAGGTCTCACAAAGTAGTGGAAATCTCTTGCAAATTATTTCCATTGCTCTTTGCAATCATTAGTAGAGAGTTTGTATTCTCCTGCTCTCAGGAGGGTCAACAAGCATCAGCAAGGATCTGCAAGGGTCTGTACATCTGTGTAATGTCAGGACCATGTCAAAATTAGAGTCAGAGCCTGAGCTCAAATTTCCGGTATATCCAGGTAACTGGAATCCAGATGCCATCTTTTACTCTGTGCCCATCTCTGAGTTTACTCAGATATAGTAGGAGCAGAACAAAACAAGCCAGGTCTGTCCAGCAGAGGAGATTTAAAAGTAAAGATGTGAGATCTACAGGAAGGATTGCTGCTATCTCTGGGCCATATTGTGTCATTGATTTTTAGGTTGATCTCTTAACTGATTCCAGTTGTGACTTAGACTTAAAAATTGATGATACAGTATGGCTTTACGTGATGAAGGGTAAGGGCTTGGGTTTGCTTGCAGCTGCAGTGATGTAAATCCTGAGTCACTGCACTCAGCTGGAGTTAGGTCACTCGTGCTGGAAGAGCTTAGGGCCTGTTCTTGTGGAGTCAGGGAGAGGACCCAGAGCACATCAGCTGCTTCAGCCCATCTGCACCCTCTCTCCCCTCAGCTATTCAGATAATTCAAGGCAGTTTACCTCTCTATGAAAAAAGAATAAACAAGAGTTGAAGTAACCACAGGATAAAAGCATGCACGCAGGCAATTATGATAGAGCAGCTGATGCACTGTAAGTTCACACCCTGTGTTACCCTGTGGTAACTTGTTTGTAAACTGGTTCTCTCTGAACATAGTACCAGAGAGCAGGCTGCAGCCTTTAAGTCACCCTAATGACTGCTTCTCAGACAATACTTGCAGCCTGTTAAGCTCTTACACGAAACAAAGAAAAGGGATGGGCTAAAAAAAGTCTTCCTTCTGGGGATATTTTCCCAAGCTTTTGAAGTAAGAACAGCCTAATAGTTCTTATGAGTTAGTATCTAATGATACTTAAACATAGTCCAATTGCTATTCCTAAGACTCCAGTTTCTGTCTGCTAGAATTTGTTATAGCTGTCAATAAACAAATCATGGTAATAATTACAGTGATGCCTGCTGATACCTCGGTGGTTAACATTTTTCATTAATTTTATTATAATTCTGTGTTTATTAGCAGTTGTAACTTGGACACAGAACCTGCTCTTCAAGATGAATTTACCCATATAATTATAAACGATTCCTTAATTTTTAAATCCTGGTATTTTTACATTTACAAAATGCCAAAAAATGTCTGTTTAAGAATGGTTTACCATGTAAGAAAGCTTTTTGTTATTTTTATTTGATAATGTAAAAATCCCATTGTTTGCCAGAATTCCACTCAGACCAACAATGAAACAAGTTAACACCTCAGATGCTGGGACATAATAAACTACAAAATGGCCCCAAGCATACATGTCTTTCCAGAAATCCTCAGATCTTGATGAATGCACGGAAATATTACTTGGGAACATACTGTGCTATTAGAGGTACTGAAACCCACACAACAGAGAACTAACTTCAGCCTTCAAATATATCCATGCAACTCAATGAACTACATTCTGATTAATGTTATAATTTGGCCCAGAAAATTTAGGGCAAAGGCTGAACCTTTTGGTTAACACAACTGCACTGAGCCATTGCATGAGTCTCAACCCTCTTTTTTGTCTTACAAATCATTGGCCCTGAAATACCTATTAAAGGCATAAATGGGTAATTTATAGATGAAGGGCCAAATTCACCAATGCGGGGTCTGGAAGATATAAATAACACTTTCTTGTTTCAGCATGGCTCGTTGCACTCTGCCTTCCTTTGGTGTTTTCTGATGATGGAAGGAGATTAATTTAATTTGTGGTTGGGATTTCGTATGAGCCTTGCTGTTAGCGGCTGCTGAATCAGTGCATTCCTCTGTTACTCTGGTCATTTGCTCCTTGGCTGTCTAGCAGACATTTTGGGCAGCTGTGGTACTTGCATTCCTCTACTACCACCACTGAAGAGGACCCTGGGCTTTGCACAGATTGGTAGAAGCTGTGACATAATTTTGGTTTGACTTGGTTATGGAATTTAAGCTTAAATTTGTTACTTCTGATCAGTACTGCTGAGTATCAGTCTCCTAATCAACACTCTGCTTGAACACATATTTTTTTAGATTAATGATATAATCAACCAATTGTAGATCAAGAAAAAAGTCTGCTCTAGAAATCAAAATTGTGTTTTGATTGGGTTATATTGGAATATTTATGGAAAAATTCCTTTGACCAGAAAAACTATAATAAACTACATGCTACATTAAACCTTAAAAAATGGACCTGCTTTATATTGCTTCCAAAGGGCAGATCATAATCCAACAGTATCTGGTCAATGCTGATGGATAAATGGGCACTGTACTTAAAACACTGGGGAGCCTTGAGGCAGGAAATGATATTCATTTATAGGTACTGGTGCTTCGTTAGGAAATCATTGCTGTGAACCAAGATTTTACTAGTTCTTGTAATGTAAAAATCTGATTACTTTGATTCTGTTCATTGGTGACTTTTCAACTAGAGGCTTTAGCAATAAATTTGAACAAAACAGAGACTGTTCAATTTCAAAGCTATTCCAGGAAAAAAAAACACCTCAGCTAGTGTTTTATATTATAATTTATGCCATCTATCATTCTAATAGATTTTCTCTATGATTTTTCCATGATATCATGAGTTCAAAATACTATCTTTTCTCCTTGATATTGTGCTTTTTAGCAAAGCAGTCCCTTTTCTAGTTCTGTCCTTTGAAGTAGCTCATAGCACAAGAGGTCCAGCATTAAGAGTATTTAGACTAAACCATGCAAAAACCCCAATGGAAGTCGGCAGGTAAGCAAGAATCAGCTCTTAAAAACTGGAAAACAAACCAAAATGTTTTAGAGAACAAGGGGGTGGGGGTGACTGAATCCTTTTTATGTATACAAAAGCAAATAGGATCAAGTTTTGCATATCATGTACTCTAATATTCTTAATTAGAAAAAAAATTAATATATTGGGATTAATTTTCTGGAATCCAGAAAATCCTATATTCGGAATAAACGTAATAAGGTTTCTGTAATAATTGCCATGCTGCAGGGATGTTACAGACAAGCAGATTGCATGTGGTTTCAGTGTATACACATACATGTATTTACATGGACTTTTCCCTCAAATTAGGAAGAGACTCTATGACCAGGACATGGTCACTACCTTTCTGCAAGGAATTACTTTTTGGTGTTGTGTGTAAACTTTTAATTGGCTTCATAAATCAAATTTATAGTGTCATTTGTTGAGGTATGTTGTATGTAGCACTTCTTTGCCAGTGGTCTTTGAAAAAAACAGTAGACAACAAGGGATGGACCCTACTGCTGGGCTGTAAAGAGAGGTGCTGCATTTCTGTCAGCTATGAGGAGATACATGTGCTGTGTTTCCAGTTACTTAACTGCATTATAAAAATAAGCAATATAAACTTTTCCACAGATTAGTTCTATACCTTAAACACTGCTCTCTTTTGTCATGGATGACAAGGAAGCTGCCCATGGAAGTATGTTTTGCAGTGTAAACTTAGGTATGGCACACAAGAACCTTGAACTAACCAGTGAATGCATCCATCTTTTGAGTTATTACAGGGGCACAGCTTAACTTACTGAAGTGAGGTACTCTCACTCCATGTTAGTAAGATGCCTGAAAATCCTACATTGTATGTGAATAGCTCAGCTCAGGGCAACCCATTTAAAGAGGCTCTGTCCACACTGTGAACTTGAACCATTTTCTTATATGTGACAGAGGATGCAGAACTGTACATACTCTAGTCTCCATTTTAGATGGATACCTATGCCAGCAGTATTGTAAGTACCATGCACAGTCTGCCTCCATCACATTCTTTTTAGGCCCAGTATGTTGGTATTCATTATGCTACATGAGAACAATAATTATGTTTTAATAAAGTTTGCAGAATAATGTGCCCATCAGACTAGGATTATTTACATAGACCACATAGTTGTAGTTTGGAGTTTTTGTATATGCAGATAAATCAGAACAATGTCTTTCCAATATTTCCATGTGTATGTTTTATTTTTTTAAATACAAGAAATATAAAACAAAGAAAGTGAGAGCTATGAGAATGATTAGACGTCTTGTAAAAGGTTTCTTAGTGCTGCTGCTGACCTTCTCAGTCTGTTCTGCTTTGCTTTGGTACGTTTAACTGCCCCGGGAGGTCATTATCAGACAGTGGTGACTGTTTTGTCAGGTCTTATTGTTTAATTAGATCACAGTTTATGTCAAAATTCTAAAATTCTTTTGGCACATGCCAAAATTTTCACAGTTTTTAGTTTTTAAGTTGAAATATTTCTCAAACAATAAGCAGCAGCTACAAGGGAGTAGACAAATTTATTTAATATTTACAGTGTGCACTTAAAAAATTGTGCCTTGGGTTAAATTCATTGAAATGTGACATCTTATTTTCAAGAGTATCCTATGGGTAGTCCCTTGAAACTTGTATTGACATTAATATAAGCCTTAAGAAATAGGCCTGGTGAAGCTCACGTTATCTATAGTAAAGCTAATTTTTTCTACTGATCTTGCCTCCAATCATCTGCAATGGTATAAGACTGTGTAAACAAACCCTCATCTACAGAATTAGAAAATTATGTTTTTGATATGCCTTTCCTGCCCTTGAAATTATATGCCTGAAGTATGCAGTCTGTGATGTACCATGTTCCAGTAATGGTAAGATAATTGGTACAAATATCTAGACTAGAGCTAAATGCCAAACAGCCATGCCACAAATTTGTTGCTTGGATGATCTACCTGTTCCTGAATAAGGCAACCTACCTATTTTTTTATTTACCATATTTAATTAGAAATGAATGGAAAAGAGGTGTATTACTCATTCCTCAGCATTCTAGTCAAGAATAAATTTTCAGCTGCCATATTCTTATTCATCTTGTACAGAGCCAAATCAGTTAGTGCCTTTGGAAAGATGCAGTGCTCAAACTGAGCCAAGAGTGATGATGTTCAAAGGATCAAAACATTGAGTGACCTCATACAGGTCCTATATTCTGGAAAATGTGTCTCCTTTTTCCAGTTCTCTTGTATGGCCTGATGAAGTGTATTATCTCTCTCAAGACACTTGGTGTCTTTGAGCAAAATAGACCTAAAAGCCCTAAATCTCCCTCACAATTAGTAAGGTTGTTCTGTGTCTTGATGCTTCAGTGTATGAGGCAGGAAATCATACTGACTTTGGGGTGTAATTTGTTTCTCCAGAACTATCATCCTTCAATATCTCAGTTTCACTTTTCCCCAAGCATTTCTCTGTTGAATATTTATAGTGATTGACCCCACTGCCAGGGATTGCCGTGAGCTCTTTTGTTCATCAGGGCTTGGGCATTTGATAGAGCAGGTCTGTGCTACACCTGCAGATCAAGCACTATTGGTGTCCCTCCAGGTGTAACACAGGTGCTGAATCACTCACAGACACAGATAAGTGACAAATGTTGAACCCAGACAGGAGCAAAAGGTGGTGTAAGGTAAGGACTAATTACTGCTGCTGTTGGAAGCAAAGCCTATAAGTAGAGCAGATATAAAATGAGGCTGCCCCAAACAGGCTGGAGCTCCTTTGGAGTGACTGTGGGGAGGGAGAATTGGCTTGAGAACCCTAATATCTCCTACCTTGTACTTTTTGAAGGCAAAATGACAGAAAATAATGACTGATGCACTGAGGAAAGGTCCAAAAGTGACCATATGCTAGTCTATGGTTTGGGTTTGAGGTTTCCAGCGCTCATGAAAGCTGTGAACCCTCATCATGAAGGCAGCAAAGTGAACAGGCTTTCTGCCAAGAGCAGTCACGAGGGGACAGTGTACAAAACGGGCAGCCAAGAGTGTGTTGTGGTAATCTTAATCAGGCATATTCTCAATTGTAAACAAGATCTAAACCTACCTGAGGCCTGAAGGGACAATCAGCCCAGGTGTGAATTTGTCTCCATTTCCCTGCCCTTCCCCTTTGGCCAAAGCAAGGGGCATTGGGCAAGCCAAACCTGCCCTGCATGCACCCACGGTTCAGTCACTTGATGTGCTCAAGGCCTGGTCATATCATTCATTTCCTGCCAAATGGCTCCTGTTTGACTAATGCTGCCCTGTTGTATCTGAGGTGGGGTGTTTTCTAGCCTGGAGCCAAGCTGGGCCCCTCCCAGGATCAGGCACAGCCTCAGTTATGCTTTCTGTCACATTAAACCTTTCCCATGCTGGAGAAATTGTGCAGCCCTCTACTGCCTGGGTAGAGACTTGCAGACAAATTTTATTGCCAGTCCCTTTGGATCTACACTCAGCGTTTTTTCAGACTGGCCGTTTATTTTTATTTTAGCCCTTCTCTATTAACTCACTCCGTGGTAGCTTTTGATAACTGCCCCAGTTGCAGGGCTTTGCTCAAGTATGTTCCTAGGAGGTGTACAAGCTGCACTTCCCCACCATGTTTGTTCTCTGTAGTATGTACTTGTTGTCAGATTCCCTAATTGCTCCATTTCTGTGTGGCACATAAAAGCCATCTCAGAAAGTATCCTCTGTTTACTATGTTGACTTATAGAGGCTGGAGAGAAAGCAGAGAGGAGCCTTTCACCCTCACAGCTCTATAGAGAAGATCATCATGTTAACTCTGCATAGCTGGGGATAGGGCCAACTCTCTGAGGATAAGCATGCCCCATCTTTTCCCATGCCTCAAAGCATGAGGAAAAACAGATCCACTCTAGATGTGAAAGGGGTTTTGAAAAATTGGTCAGGAGTGTGAACCATTTCTGCAAGGTCTTTGCTATAATGCATAAATTTGTATCTCATTTACAGAGGGAAGGTTTGGGAGAAAACCTAGCTCAGTCTTCAGCCCAGTTCTTGACTGATAAAGGCTCATTTTGTTTGACAAAATGACTCTGTTTATTTGGCATCTGATGAATCCGCCTTTTTCTCCTTCTAAACCTCTTTGGTGAGCTGCAGTTAAGGCTTTCTGTTACTATTTTATTATGAATACTATGTGAGGGATAAGTGTGTATATTGTGTTGCATACATGTAATATAAGACAGTCTCTGCCCTGAGATACTGGCAGTGTAATACAGAAACAGTTAATGTAGAATGTGAGAAATCCAATTTTCTTTTAATTTTAGATAAATGAAGTAGTAGTTAATGTAGTAAAAAAATAGTAAACAAATGTAGTTAATAAGGCATCTAGAACAATTTTTTTAAAACTTCAATTACCAAATTTATTTTGACAAAGTTTGAGAAATTAAATTGATAAAATCATGCAATGTGACAATATTTATACTCAGCATCAATATGTATAGTAGAATGTTTTAGGCTAAGTTCATAAGGCTGTAACTGCTTTGTAGCAGATACTACAGTGTCACATGACTTTCCTAAAGAACAGTATTGACAAGCAAATAAATGCTGGTGGTGGTATTAAAAGAGCACATTGTGTACAGATATTTGTAAACACAGTATGCTATTAAATTATTACTTAGTGAAGATATTTATTCAATTATTAAATAACTCCCAATTACCAAGTACAATTGGAACTTTAGTGCTAAACTGCTGTATTAGATAGGAGCAGTGTGCAATTATGGTTTCCCATAGTTATCTATAAGCTCTTTTCAGAGAATTAGCTCACGTCAGCCCTCCCCACAAGCAACTGATTACCTGAATATCTGTGGATTCATTGTGTCTGGCACACAAGCTCTCATTGCCCAGAGCCCTTTCTAGCTACTAATAACACCTTCCCAAAGCATTACTATGGTGTTTGAGACGTGCTCATGGTATTCTGAGCTCTGCCAATGAGGTATTTTCAAAGCTCTCTCCCAGTGTGTTTCTGGCATTGTAACCAGCGCAGGGCTTTGTTTATGGTACAGGCATTAGCATAGGGCAGACTGATGTGAACATGCCCACAGGGCTCCTAGTGGGGTCTCAGCACCTTACAGCACCATTTTGACTTTGACAATTACTCCTGGGTCCACTGTTGTGGCCAACTGATTGCTTTCTGACACAGGGTAATGGGAGTTGCTGCCTCAGATTGAAGCAAAATGCAACCAAACCTGCACACAAGGAGGCTCTCCTGACCCCTGCCTGGGGTCAGGGAGACCAGGGTGCTATGGAGAAAATTGTTGAATTTGAACTAGTTTGGCCTGCACATGCTGTAATATATGATGTTTATATATATCTCCAGCAAGTAAGATGCTGTTTAAGCTAATGGTAAATGGATAGAAAAGATGCTGTACCATCTTTCTCTCTCACACTTTGAGTCTCACCAGGTTTTGTTCTCCTCTTCCTAGAGGGTGGATTGCAGATGGAGCAGTTGCCTGACATTTATAAAGTGACTTCTCTCCTATTTAATTTTCAACAGTGCTGTTAATAAGTTCTTAAAGCTGCTCTATTAACTTAGCATGTGGTGGCTTTCTGTGCTCTCTCTGCCTTCTCTGTGCATTCTCTGTTGGCTCTTTGTAACCTGCAAACCTTAGTCATCTCTGTAGATTTATGTATTATAGCAATAGATTGGAATTAGGTGTCTAGCCCACACAAACCTCATTCTACTCATGAAACATATTCCTAAAGCCGTGGCTTTGATGTCACTATTAATCAGCACTTGACTTTCAGTTAGATTTCTAGTTTGCAAATGTGGGGATCAAAACAGATATTCAGGTTTGTTGAGGGCTGTTTGAATGGCTTCAGGCTGCTCTTTGAGACTTTACTGGGGTGAAGCAAATGCGCAAACAAAACGTTCTGTTAGCAAAATGAGAAGCTTTTAATTTTCCTTTAACAGGTTAGGAATTTAGATTAACTTGTTCACATCATCATGAATCACCAATGCAGCGTCTAAGGTATGTTTTGGTTGTTATTACTTCAGGATGTGTGTAGCTACTGAATGAACAAACCCAGGCTTTTTTATACTGAGTGAAGATAGTGAAATGAAAAGTTTGCAAAGGCAATTGATAATACTGTCAGTGGGTGACTGTTCCCAGACACAGACACAGTATTTTAGGGTGGTATGGGAGGTCTGTCAAATTCTCTGGATAGAAGTTGACCTCTGAAAAGTGTGTATGCAGTACCTGTCTTTTGAAAACTAAGCTGTAGACATGCTTGCTCTGTTCCCTGTCCTGCTGATCAGGCTTTGCAGAGTGGATTCCATTAGAAGGGATTCCAGAACAAAGTGAACAAGGGAGTTTCCCCCCCTTCAGCATAAATTGTGGCATGGTGGTTACAGGAAAGATGAGTATAAGGCAATCTCAGTGCCTCCTGAGGGAGTTGGGAGAGAACCTGGGTAGGGCTCTGTCATTAAAAAAAAAGTAGAAATTGCATCCTATACTAATTGCAAATGTCAGGTGTTTGGATCTTATCAAGAACCCTTTGAAAACAGGAGTCTTCATATACCCTTATATAATGCTTAGTAGCAGTTACTGTAGTTTTAAATTACATCTGCCCCAGAGCTAGCTGGTTTCAGCCAGAGTGGACCAAAAAGAGAGGCTTGCATCTCTATCTTTTTCGTCATATGGATAGGTCTTTTATCTTACATATCTAGGATTTAATATTTCAGGGGAGACTCTTGCAATCAGGATAGTATGTGTTGCCCTGAAAACGTAAGGACTTTGACACATAAATTATGAAACCAGAGTTGTTGATTGGTAACTGCAGAAATATGGGGGAATTAATCTTATTTTTCTCTTTATAGAAGGCTGAGAGAGGTTAGCATGTCAATACTTCATGCTTCTGTCAGAAAGAAAAGCAGAAGGAACAAAACCATAACTAAAACAAGATCCCAACATGCAGATTTGTCAGATATGTGATTGCGGGTCAAAGAGTTTTTAGCACATCCCAAAGGTTAGGGAGATGTAGGCTTAAGAGGCCCTGGTGGAACCAGCTTTGGAAACACTGGAATCTGTTAAACTCCACTGGCCACTTGCAGCGCTTGGGCTGTACTGGTGTACCCCACAGGCTGCCAAACCAGAAAGAGATCACTGGAAAGGTGCCTTTTAGCTGTAGTTTCTTCTCTTTCCAATTTACTGCTTTTCTTTATTTACTTTACTTTTTCTTTATTTACGATTCTCTTCCAACCTCTTAGAATGTGAACTATACTAATTTGGATATTGTATCCTCATATTTAAAGGCAATATGGAAGTCACACCTTACTTAGTTCACCGGAGTAACTAAATCTCAGTGTACATGTCTAAGTGAGTCTAAAAGGTGTTTAAAAATATATGATATGCACAGTGAGGGGTCTGGAAGAACAGGTAAGCTGCCCCAATTTAGACTTCCTCCAGACTTAATTGGCATTCTTCAATGTACTTAGACTCCCTTCGGTTGTTGGCCCAGCATCTTCTCATAAGTCAATTTCTACTTCACACTCTGGAAATAAAACAGAGTAGAAGCACATGATTTTGAATGTAATCAGACCTATTATCTGGTTTGATCATTATTTTGTAGAGATTTGATTGCTACTTATGATCTATAATAGAGGTCATTATTTTATTACATGCTTTCTGAGTATGATTAAGTCACTTAAATGAAGGCTTTCTTTCAGTTTAAGTTAGTAAGAATAAAATACTTGTGATTTCATGTAAATAAATCCAAATTTCCACAAATCTGCATGCATTGTATTATGAAAGCTTTTTGTTTGAGTATACAGATACAAGTAAATTAGTAAAGTATAGAACTTTGTGCAAACTAAAAATATAATTTTTATAGAAAAATTTTTTTTGTTTTAAATTATATATAAATGGTCTCCAATGCTGCAATCCCGTTATTCATGTGACAGGCTTTGAGAGTGAAAGATATGTAGTTTTTTCTTGGATATGTGGCCCTTAACAGGAAAAGGAAAGCAGTATTGCTCAACAAACTTGAGTGTTCCAAAAATACATTTTTTATGTTGTTAACATTTACTTTATTGAAAGTTATTTGGTGAGGTGCATAATTGTTCAACTGCATTGCAGATTTGAGAGTTAGGTTTTATCCACAAGTATTGTTCCCTCAGATAGTTTTCCTCAGATTTCTTCCTCATTACAAACCTGTAATGAACTCTAGCAAGTCTTTCATGCTTCTGGGGAAAACTAAGATAAGTCAGTGTTAGTCAGTCTTGAGTAAGCTGTAAATTGCCGGATAGAGATATTTGCCCGTCTTGTTAAATTGAGGATCTGGAAGAGAAAGAACAAAGAGTGGGTAATGAATTAGTTGGGCAGCTCTTCCAAGGAGGCAAGAGATGTGTATGTCTCCAGAAATCACAAAAAGTTGAAATTATGTACAAGAGAATTAGGATGAGAGAGCATGATCCTGGATGGAGAGACTCTGGACCCGAGGAAGGGTGACTGCTGGCACATGTTGGACTGAATATGCTGGATGTGATGGTCTCTTCACGCACTGCTATCTCTTGATGTGACCAGTTCTGCCTGAGCCCAGACGTTCGTCCTGCATCAGTGCTATGGCTGGTCAAAAGCAGTTTAGCAACAGAAATGTACAAGAGATGTGACTTTTGGCCGAGCTGTTTCATGACCCGTTCTCAGTAAAACGCTCAGACCCTTTCAACCCTCACATGAACTGAGGACTCTAAAACAATCTACAGAAATAGCTTTCTTACACACACCACTGAACTGGTCCCAGTGCATGAAAGGAGGGTTCCTTTGCCCATCAAGCCACAATAATTTCTCCCCATCATTTACATTATTTACACCAAATTTTTGTATCATTTCTATAGGCTCTGTTCTCAAATAAAGTGTTTGGTATGGTTACCTATTACATGGGAAGCAGGGAGGCCAAGCACAGCTACTACTGGTAATAAAAATGTTCACCTGCACAGCAGGCAAAAACATCAGGAGATTAGGGAAGATTGCTTCTCAATGTGATTTGTTTTTCACCAAATAAACTGATCTATAACATTCTGCAGAACCTTTCAGAAAGGAGGGTCAGTTTGGCAGCAGCAAGATGTAGTTCAAATGTATCTCAGAAAGAGCCATGAGATATCATACATAGCAGGTTCACCACTGACTTATTGTACTCAAACTAGAGAGCTCATGTGCGCCTCTTGAGGTATTGTTTAGCTCAGGAACCCTTCCTTTTGTATTAAATGTTCTTTCTCCAAGTTTTTTCCAATGGACTGGTAACAATCGGAGCTTACCAGTTTTTTGAATGGCTGCTATTTGTGTCTGTAACTGAAGACTTGCTGGGAAAGCTTTATGTAATGCTAGGAGTTCAGATGCATTACTGTGATATGCAAATAGCTATTTGTGGTTTGTTAGGGAAATCAAGGCTGGAGAGGGCTATATTTTTTTTCCATCTTAGATTCCAAATGAGGTAATTTTGCTCTATTAAAAAACGCTGGGTTGGGGAAGACTGTGATTCAACTCTTTTTGTTTTGGTGCAATTTTTTTTTTTACTGAAGGGGGTTGAACTTGGAAATGTTTGAATATCCTTTCCCAACTCTCCTTTGACTGAAGATTGTCCCATAATTTCTATGCAGCTGCCACAACTGGGTCTGTGTTTGTACTTCAGGAGAGCTTAGCTTCTTTGTCTTGGAACACTGTCCTTACATAAAGACAGTATCTGAAGTACTAATTGCATAAATAATATTTTTCCATAGAAAATGCCTTCTCAATTTGCTGTGGAAGCTGCTTAGGCCTGTCTTTTCTGTGTACCATAACTTTCTCTGTACGTGGTTTCTGAGCTAAGGATGCATCAAAATAGTGGCTGAACCAAACAGACATTTTTTCCTGGACCTGCCTCAGAAAGCAGCATTGCAAATTGAAATTCCATTTTTAAATTCAACTTCTCCCTCTTGGAAAAAATTCACTAAAGTCAAAGTATCACTTTTTATAGTCTCAGTAACTCTTTCAGGATTTTCAAAGTCAATCCAGCTCTAAGCTGAAGTAATTATGGCACATGCTATAAACCACAAGCACTGTAAACTCAGCATGGACTACTATATCACCATCTTGGAATCATATCAATCTCCTTTTACTTTAATTTGCTTTACACACTGTTTCTTTGGTGGTTTTTTCTTACCTCATATTTGTCTATTCATCTATTAAAAGAATTGAGAATGTGGCCTGTTCCAAATCCATAAAAAGATAGGACACTTTTGGAGCCGTGGAACTTGGAATTAAAGTGGCTTTAAAATAAAAAATAATGAATAGTACATTTTTCTCCATGCTGTCTTTTCTAATGGAAGGCAGTATACTATTAACTTAAGGCTCTTGGTAGATGAGAATGTGCCTCCCAGCAGTGAGATCCATTTGCCCTAATTTTTTATTGTATTTTTTAATTTATTTTTTTATTGTGGCTGTACTTGCTACATTCAACTTATATGTGAATGCATAGGACCCATATGTAAGAGATAGGCTTTTTTGAGAAGCAGGCAAGGAAACTTTGGATGCTTTCCTTGTAAGGTTTGGCAGGTAATGAAAGAATAAACCACTTACAGTGCCTTATACCTGAACGTTTTCATGATGTTAATAAGATTTACAGAGGAATTGGTTCTCATTGTTTTTTTGGTTTTTTTTTTTTTTTGCAAATGCATGCTCATCCCAGTTTTGCCCAGGCCTGAATCAAAATGCCAAGCTACCACAAGAAAGCCTAGGCATCACAATACTTTTCCAGCTCAAGTAGCAGCTGAAAGTCTTGTGAGACAGCTTACAGAATTCCAGCTCAAACTTGTAGAACTAAGATGTTTACATAATTTATATGAGGTGGGGCAATATATACATAAGGTGGTTGGCTACAATAATAGCTAAATTTTCAAAGTTGCTCAGCACATGCAGCATTTGTGCTTCAGACCCCTACAGAATGGTGATTTTATCACCATTGCTCCCATGTAACTGTGAGAAGGGGAAAATTATTTTTTTTACTGCCCTGTTACAAGTTTCAAACCATTCTTTCTTTTAGCCCACAAGTGTCACTGCATATCATAATTATTATGACTTAACCTCTCTTGGTGGTATCAATTCAAGGCTTCAAAACCACTCACAATAGTTACCTTCAGGAAGTACTCAAGTATTCACATCAGTTGGAATAAATAATATGACATCTATAGATGTGATGAAGGAACCAAACCCTACCCCTCACCTTCAAAAGGAATGAAGGAATTCTGGTCCCACTAGTGTGTAAACCATATCACTGACAGAAAATGAAGGAGACCTTGATGAATGCTACCAAAAGTTCCTCTGCTGATAAACATTTATGGCTTATCATATGTCCTTCTATTTTTCTAATTCAAACTGTTCTGAACATGAGAAACAGCTTTGTAAAGCTCAGTAGCTTCCAAGGAAAAGGATATCAGTGCTTAAGATCTCCACACTGAAATATTTTGGATGAGAGAGAATAAAAATTTTTCCAGGGCCACTGTCCACAAGGAGATAGGGGTGATAAGCATGTTGTTTACACTTTGATCTTGCTTGAAAGGTCATTAAAAAACACTCACTGACTGTGGGTTGCACACTCCAAAAGCAACAACATGTATTCCAATCTTAAAATACATCAAGATGGAACAAACTTTGGGACTGCCACATATGACAGGGTGCTTCATGAAACTTTGAAACACACTGTTCTTGGAAAACCAAAAGAAAACAACCTGTGAGCTTACAGGACACACATTTTTGAAAGAAAAATCAATTACCATTGTTTTCTAAAATACTTGCTGACCACAAAACAATGATTTCCCATTCCTAGTGGATGAAGTTAGTTCTAAGAACCTACTCTTTCCCATTCTAAAATGCAGCAGAGTACAGCAGTTGTTTCTGAGATTTCCCCACCACAGACTAGTATATTTTAAAAAGAAATAGGGTGCACGTTATGAGGAAATGAAGAGGGCCCAAAACGCCTTTTAATTTATTTTTATAATAAATATCATTAAACAGAATTTTAGAGCCATATATTTTTATTTTGTATGCAATGCTTATAGAAAGGAGCCATTTAATGAATGACTGAACTAAGCAGTTGCTAACAATGGAGTCACTATTTTATTGAAACCTGATAAACTTTCCTGGATGATTTGAGATTTTTTAACAACATTTTTCAAGTCTGAAAAGAAAAAAAATGAAGTCTAATTTTGGCAGAAATGAAAAATTATTTGTTTCAGCTTCATTTGCACATGGAAACCTGTTTCAAACCAATCATGGCTCCACCTCTCACAAACTATTTATTATGTACTATAAAATACATATAACATGTAACATAAAAATTAAATAGAATTGTTCTGGAACCATAGATACAGATTGAAAGTTAATTAAATGAATGCGTGGGGAAAAATCTGTGTGAGATACAGGACTAGGGGTTCCCTGCTGTACCTATTTAATGAAGTCTCATCCTTCTGATGGCTCCTGGACCCAGTCTTCAACACTTCCACAAAAATGTCACAATCTTTATGGGGGAAAAGTGTGGAATGTGCCTTACCCACATCAAGTACACCATTTTACAATTCCAATCCAATTAATTAAGCCTCTATTCTTCATGCATGAATGGCCGTCTCTCAGTTACACACCCAAGGCAAAGCTCCAAGGGGGCCAGGCAGCCAAAAGAGAAGGTACATTCCCAGCTCTCATTTACTTAAATACATATTTTTGGTAAAAACAAAATGTTTAAAATTACTTCAAATAGAAGTGTGTATATTTCTCCAGGGCCAGAGCATCAATAACTTATGTCTCAGGAAAATGAGCTTTTATTATTTTTATTTTTAATGCAGAGTAATAATTAAAGCAGGGAGGAGAGGACAGCCTCCTCTGTGAATGAGAAAATTAGACTCAGTGTGGTGAGATGGGAGGGTAGAAGGAGACTTCTGATGCGTGATTAAATGAAGAGGCAGTATGGTGAGGGCAGATGAGACACAGCACAGTGGGAGTACGGAAAGCAGGGTGAAAGAAATAAACAGCAGACAGGATGTTAAAGTACCATAACCTGACTGCACTCCTGAAGAGTTAAAAATGAACTGATCATCTGTCAGGAAACCACACAAGAGGGGGGTGATGCGATTCTAGTCCAACCTCCCTTGGTAGGAATGCTGCTCTTCTGTGATTAAGGGAGAAGGGTAACTATTTTCTTCTTACTGCACTGTTATTTTTAGCACTCGATTTCTAAATGTGCTTCCTATAGATCATCTGTAATTTCAGTGTTAGAAACAACGATGCTATTTTTTTCTGTAATCGCATGGACTCCTTTCATCTGTGCACTTGTTATTTATGCTGATCAAAACTTCAATTAATTCATTGTATTGTCTGGCCACCCAAGATCCAGCTCAGGAAAGAACTTCCTCAGGTTCTCTTTTCTACTGCAGCTTCACCCCAAAACAAAAGTGCTGTACAAGAAATAGCCAGATGTGCAAAAATTATCAGAACCACCTGGATGTCAACAAGAGGTCACAGACAGGAATGACCTGTTCCAAAACGAGCCACAGTAGTATGGGATGGTGCAGGTCCCTCTTGTTGGTGCCCACCAGACAGTATTACTCTCTACGGGAAGAATCATGTTAGTGCTGCCCAAAGGCAGTGGCTGTCATTGTAAATAGTCAATCATTTCAGTAAAAAACCCCACCATGGGCAGCCTTGCCTTGTCAGAGGGATCTGAGGTGGGGGTTGGAAGTGCCAGGCCTTGCTGGTAGAGTGACATCAGCTCTCCTTTCCTCAGCAATGGTTTCTGCGCCAGTGGGAGCAAAATGCCAGTGCAAGTACGTCCTGGACAGGTGCTATTAGGAGAGGGGATTGTTTCACCTGTTGCAATTGCACCTTGGAACTTTTTTGCACTTTTCTGCAGAGGTGAAATTTTCCAAATGAAATTATATTTTCCAACTGTATTGCAAGTTTGAGGCATTTCACCCATTTACATATCCCTTCAATCTGTCATCATTGATGCTAGAAGGGAAAAACCTGAAATAGAGAGGGGAAAGCTGACAAGTCCTAAAATTAAAAAGTTATTGATTAAGCCATTTGACTTGTTCTTTCATTCCAGTATTGTACTCCAGGAAACAAATGTTTAATTTATTTTGGATAAAGGGATTCAATTTGTGATAATGCCATGGAAATATAATTTCCTTACAAACTCAGATTTCTCATAGGAAAATGTTAATGAGTCTTTTCCATTACATTAAAAATACCATGTACAAGAGCTGGTTGAATAGTGCCCAGACAATGTTTTTGAACATTTGTCAGAATTGTGCTTCGTTCGAGAAAATTCATATCCTATTGTACTATTTACCAACATTTACATGAACAGTTTTTGTTTAGGTAACGGTTGGCTGGTTCCCTAAAAATTATCAGTTCATTCAAAACCAAAGAACAGATACAGTATCAGGTCATTAAATGGCCAAGCACAATCTTCATTGCTAATAATAAATGTTTTACTTTGCAAGCAACTTTTAAGATCAAAATTCTTCATTAAAAATGCAAACGTACTTGATATTATGCAAAGCATAATTTAGGTATTATTCATCTGCAGAAAGAGTATCAATGCCTGTTTGCATTGATAAATGTGATTATTAAATATATTGCCAGAACTCTGACTTGGTCCACAAATACTCATTAAAGGGGAAGAAAATTCAGAACATTATCACAATTCCTTCCCTGCAATTAATTAAACATCATGTCTTGTTGAAGAACATAATTTTTTTTTCTCATTCAGAAATGTTTTATTTTCAAAATGCAAGGAAATAGACATTAGTATTTATCCTATTTTGATGCAATGGCAACATTGCAGTAGTAATCAGAGTACTGCCAGAACTGGGCCTTCGTTGTACGTAGTGCTAGTAAAAGACATTAATTTCATGAAGTACATAACCTAAAGTTATTTCAATAAAATAAATGCTTTTGAAATTGTGAGAACATAGTTCATCAACTCTTCCCTAAATTACTTAGAACAGTTTACCAGCAAGTGCTGCATTCTCTATTAAAATTTGACATATTATAATTTCATAATTAGTGGTTATTTTAGGCTGGAGGAATTACTCTTTGGTTGTTTTTTTTTAATTCTCATCACATTTTTCAAAAAATATTTTACTTTGTTTTTTAAAAAAAGTTTTAAGGATTGAGGGAAAAGCTTCTAAAATGAGATATGAGTCTCACCAATGCAGTAAGTTACACATGAGTCTGTAAAAATTCTAAAACAGTACTATTGAAAGATAGGATTTGTAAAATTTGTCCTAACATGTAAGAGTAGTTTAGATGCCCCATGATAATAATCTGAAAAAATTAAATAACTGATTTTGTAATTATTTTGTTACTGCTAAAACTGATTAGAAAAGAAAAGGACAGTAAAATATCAGTGGTCTCACACAAGGTGGATTTAATAATAAAATATGATTTCAATAAGCAGAGAGGTGGCTTACCCCAGGTTCTAGATTCAGCCATGGGGCTCCTCTCCACATACACCAGGGATGTCACTTCACTCCCTCTGGCCCACGTTAAGCTCCCCAGTTAAGGATGTTCTCTGACCGAACAGCCATGAGCTGCTGTAGAAGGAAGGTGGGCAGGACCAGCAGAAAACAACCAGTACATGTCATTGCATTCTGCTCTGCAGCCTCCTCTGGGAAAGAGAGCTGCTGGATCAAACACAGAACACCTCTAGCAAGCTCCAGTTTATGGCTCACTGTGGGCTGGTCGTTGCTCTCAGTCC
This sequence comes from Passer domesticus, assembly GCF_036417665.1. NCBI lineage: Eukaryota > Metazoa > Chordata > Aves > Passeriformes > Passeridae > Passer > Passer domesticus. Next base: position 47,587,767 of record NC_087480.1, read on the forward strand.
AGACTTGCCATGGCCACTCTCCTGTTAGCTTGCAGGGAGGAGGCATCACACCCGCTTCTCTGACATTCTGCTCTACAAAGCAAAAGGAAAATATTTTCCATATCATAGCAACTTTGTTCTCAAGAGCAACAGATCTGGACAAACCCAACCCTAGAACTGAATGAAAGTTCTGGATTCAAATAGTTATTTTGGGTGAAGTTCCAGCTAGGGGCCACATAAACTTGATGATAGTTGCCCGTGCGATCCAATGAAATTCTAGATATAAACCCCCTTAAACACTGAGACAGTTCAGCTTGGTTTTCCTGTGTCTTTCCAGTGAACCCAACAATAGTTCTAAGTTTGTAATGAATTTTAAATTTGGTTGTAAACATTTTCACCATATTTCTTGTGCATTATTTCATTTTCTATGAACTTACTAATTAATTGTTGGGGGTTTTAGTAAATCTGTTGGAGTTTTCTTGTAAAGCTTTTTAGCTATGTTTGTTTTTAGAGCCAATAAATCCTACTGTGTTTTATAAGTCAACAGATTACTCAAGTTAAGATATTTATTAATATGTTGAACTGTGTTGGTGTTTTGTTTTATTTTATTTCTTGAAGAACTGTCATAAAAGTTGTAGATATTCAGTCACATTAATTAAAAAGCACAGTACTCATCAGGTCAAATCAGTAGTTTCCTTTACCTACAATCATCTAAAACATAATTTTATTCCTTTCCTTCTTTTTCACTCAACCTCCTAATATTGTCAGGATTGATGTCATCATTTATCCACTACAGAATGCAAAATTCCCTGGAAACTAATTGATGGGAGGGAGACATTTCCAACAAGAAGCCAAATTTATTTTAGCAATTTTGGGTTTTATAAAAAACAGTATGTTTCATGAAACAGTGCTACCTAATATTTCTTTATGATAGTAGTTTTCTCCTTGTTGACTCGTCCTTCATTCATTCTCCCCCCAAGCAAAATAAGAAAAACAGATTACTGTAAATTTTGGCACAGAAGGATATTTGCATCATTTTCTTAGAAGTCACGTGCTTTGGATTTCCTCTTGTTTATGATATATTGAAATGTCTTCCAGATGTTCTTAATTATAAAAAGTTTTCAGGAAAGCAAAGTAATCCGTAATAAAATTTCCTCTACATTTTTTAAAATAGCCAATAAATTAGTGTACTGTAGCTTATCAAACTGCCACATAATTCTACATTTGACCCCGGCACAGTAAGGTCTGGCATTTCCTTAAGACAGCTAGTTTGGTCAGAGGCAAAGCAGGCTTCCCTGGGCATAGTTTCAGTTCCTCTTGCAAGGGAGAGTGTTCCCTTCCTGGGGCCAGGCCAGCTGGGCGAGTGCTCAGTGGTGCGGGTGGCTCCGACCTCCTGCACAAACACAGCCACCTCTGTGGAAGAAGCAGACGTGTGACACCGGGTATGCCGAAGTTTGGATTCAGGACAGAGACCAAGAGAAAACATTTTAGATGCTTCTTTGTGCTGCTGATGCTGTGCTGCATTAAATTAAATTTGTCCTGCCAAAAGATCTTGCTCTGAGAAACAGGAATTTCAGCCCACATCCTGAAAGACAGCAATACAAAAGAGTAAGCTTGTGCATTTGATTCTAGCTAGGTATAGGAATTCTGTAGCACTCTGAGGTGAATTTGAAGCATTAGAGCTAGGAATATGATATAGAAACTCTAAAAGTGGGAAAGCATACAGCATCGTAATGCTGTCAGAATCAGTTCTCTTTCAGAGGTGAGAAGGGAAGGAATCAAGCAAAAAAGAGGTTTGTCTATTTGGGGGAATATTTTTCCCAGAGTGTCTAAACGCAGCAGGACTTGTAATAAAAGGAAATTACTGTTAATGTAGCTATTCCACTCTTAGGTGGCATAAATGTTGTCTGAATGGTGAAAGTGATCTCTGTTGGCTTGCACCGCTCGAGGCTCTTGCCTTTTCTCACTAATTTTCCTTGAGTACTATTTCATCAGCCAGATTTGCAAGGAACAGTAAATAACCATGCAAAACGCCAAGTTTTTTTTTATTTTATTAAAAGAGTAAAAGCAAATATTTCACCTTGCTATTGAATATATTTGTATTTGTTGTAAAAGCAGCACAGTGCACAATTTGTACTCAGTGACAGAATGCTAAGAAAGATGTTAAGAGAAATTTCCTTTGTATGCCTCTTTAAAACAGTAACTGATGGTAATCTTGCCATGAAACTAGAAAATGACAATCAATGATAAACAAGCTGATTTTTTTTAAAGGCTCATAGAAGTAAGTTAAATGTGATTTAGAGCTTATCTGTGTAAGATTGGTGGAAGGACATGAGAAGGAAGGAGGCAACTACAGACCTCATTACAGTGGAAACAATGGCTGAGAACTTGGATCAAATCTTGAAATGGATATAAAATGCTAGTGCCACCACCCCCCAAAAAAACACCCCCACGAACTATCCCGTGTCTTCAGATGCCAGAATCTGTTGGTTTTCATTCTTGGAGTACTTTAAGAACTATAGACTCATTTATTTCTTGGGAAGAGTCAGGTGGCACTGCCAATGTTGTCTTGTCATCCGTTCCTCCTTTGCCTGCCCTCCATGAATGCTGTTGTCCATACCCAGGCAAAGCTGTCACTGAGACCAAGTGAAGTTTAGGCTTGAGTTCAGCTGAGATGAAGGGTATCACTTACCTAACAACATCTCATCTGCTGCAGTACGTTTCTGAGGTATTTGCCTCATTCTTTTAACGTTAAGGCAGGAAAATCTCTTGCCCTTCTGATGCAGTGGCAGCAAAGACCCTTAAAGACAGCGGTAAGGTTGAGATGAACCACATCTTTAGAAAACAACATATTATTAAATATTTGACTGCATTTGTTTATTATTTGCTAAACACTAGTAGTACCTGTCGTGCTAGAGTTATTGTGGAGTCAGTATAGAGCTGGGTCTCTTCCCTCCTGAATATTTCCCACATAGGGAGTGAGAAAATTACATTGCTAAGGAGAATTTTCATGGGAGACAGAGCAACCTTGGTGATCACAGTCTGATGTCTGGTCTTGCTGTTACCAGCATTAGCAAGATGGGGAGAGAGAATGGAGCTAGGTAAAAACAGCCAAAGCCAAGCCACACATTTTCAATCAATCTGATAAAATTCTTTACTGACTCAAACTTTTGTTAAATCAGCCAGCTGTTACCTAATCATATTCTACAATGAAAAGCTGGTGCTGTAGTGTCCAGTCTTTGTGTATGTGACCAGCAGAGACTAGCAGTCCTGATTTTTTTTTTTTTTATGAAGTTTTGCTTAGATTCCTTTTTATTCAGCTACTCTTTTTTTTCCCCTAGAGCTTTATCTCATTCCCAGGTGGGTGCCCTGCTCCCAAAGGAGTTTCCTGTCTGTCTTGGTTTGAAAGAGAGGCATCTCCCAAGGAAGGTGGGAACCTACCTTGGAATAGAAAATGTGACTCCCTTCCCTCAAAATTATTATAACTCTGAAATTATGGGGCTTTCAGGCAAAATGTGGGTGAAGGAATAAGAGTTCTTTGCTAGTGTGTATATGTACATAACAAGGCAGGCAAACAGCAGCGAACAAGGGCAGACACGCAGTCCACGCGTGCTCTCAGCGGCAGGCGCGTTGCCCTGGCTGCAGTTCCGGCCGCAGCCTGCAGGGGCGCTGCTGGCTCCTGGCCGTGCACGGCAGGAGGATTCCCCCACCAGCAGGGGGCGCCGCGGCCCGAGCTCAGCCCCGTGTCCCTCACAGGGTAATGGCGGGCGGGTCAGCGGAAGGGATGGAAGAGGCTCTTTCTTTACAAACTCACAGCGGGCAGCTGGTCCCAGTGCCCCTCCAGATAGGGAAATGAGCTGTAGCAGGAACCTTGGAAGCAGCAAGGATAGGAGAAGACAGGATGGAACCCCGTGGTGGTGACGAATTCTCCCCACAGTGGCTGCAATCAGTCTCCCCTCCGATGCCGAGAGTGAGAGCGCTAGAAGCTGCACCCAGCCCCTTCCTTCCAGCCTAAAATCTCCAGGTAACTCTGCCCTTCCCAGATAAGAGAGTAGCCAGCTGCACCCTTGTCCCTCCTCTTTCTCCCATCTTTTGTTCTCTTAAGTATGAGTACTTATTGTTTCTTAGCAACAAATGGGAGAAAATTCCCGAAGAGAAATTTAAAAAAAGGAAAGGAAAAATCTTAACCCCCAACACTGTCCCTGCAGGATGTCACTGGCAGAACTGTCCCGCTGAGGGGGAAGTGGTGGCACTGCTCTGCCAAGTGAGAGTGGGTCCTTCTCAGCTGTGATGTGCAGCAGCAGTTTTCAGCAGTGCCTGTCCCATAGGCACAGTTTCACAGACAAACATGGGCAACTGTGCTCCAGCTACGAATGTACAAACCTGTCCTCTTGCAGTGGCCGTGCTGGCCACCCAGGGCCTTGGACCACAGGTGTTTCACAGAGAAACCTGAGGAACTTGTCAGAGAAAAGCTGAGCTACAGGTAGTAGAGAAGGTGTTGCTTTCTCTGGAGGAAGGATTTAAAGTGCTTTCTGGTATTTTTGCTGAGCTAAAGCTGTACAAGCCACATACTCACTGAGGGCAGTGAGGGGAGCAGAGGCAATGCGAGTGTCTTGGTCTCTGGATGTGTTCAGTGGTCTAAAGCACTTAAGAACTGGCATTTATTTTCATTTTTTATTTGCCCTTTACAACTGCAAAAGGCAGTAGAGCAAAGGAGCAATGGGCCCAAGGTCTTCTAGCAGTTTTTGTGGGAGTGCTTTTAAGAGTCCTTAGCCTACCTGTGGGAATAGGGCTGGGGAGGAACTTGTGGGATATTTGCTGTCTGGCTCATCCATCAAGGAGTGTTTATTTGTTCATTATTTGCTTTTATGAAGATTGTATGGACTGCGCATGCAGTTCCTCACTGCTCAGTCTTTGTTCAGGGTTTACAAGCCATGACTTGATGGCAGTACAGCAGCATAGCCTGCCTCCTGCTCTTGGAGCTCCTGGTGTACAGCAGGGTGCTGCAGGAGACACTGTAAGAACAAGACACAGCACTGTGCCGTTGTAGACACAGTTTTGCACTTTTTGGTTTGTTGGGTGGGTTTTTTCTTTATTTAAATGTGTTGAAGTGTATAAATAGGACTTTGATATTTCCATTGCACTGTACTAGAAAAGCAATTGCATTAAGGGGATTGTCCACACAAAATGACAAAATTGCATGCTGGTGTAGCTTTCTGTGTGCATGAAATTTTTGTTAAAAAGAAACAAAGACGAATACAAGAGTTGAAAGGAGTCACCCAGGAGGACTTCAGAGGTACAAGGATGGACTGAGGAAAGGTAAAGCCCCTGGGGACTTGGATCTCGTAAAGGGTGGCAAGAAAGGCTCCTGCAGGTGCATTATCAGCACAAAGGTAAAAGCAAATGTGGGCCCCCTGCTCAGGAGGGTATGAAGGATAAAGAGCCAGGCTCTTCTCAAAACCATGCAGGCAAAAAAACAAGTGACAAAAGGTATAAACTGAAATACAGAAAATTCCGCTTCAATGTAAAAAGAAAGTGTTTTTAATTGTAAGGGTGAATGAGCACTGAAACAGATTGCCATGAAATGTTGTGGAGTCTCTGTCCTTGGAGACATTCAAAACTGGACAAGACACAGCCATGAGCAACCTGTTCTTGTTGAGCCAACTTTGAGCAGGGGTTTGAACTGAGCAGTCTCCAAAGGTGCCCTCCAGCCTCAATAATTTTGTAACTCTGTGAAATTCTATAATTTGCAATTTTAACAAATTGCTGTACTAACACTTTGGACTAAATTAATTTCTCTGTAAATCAATTGAGTATTTGTTATCAAAACTCTGTCAACTTAATTTCACCTAGACCTAAGTGTTCCATAAACCTTTTATTGAATCAGAGGTCAACAGTAATGTGTGCAGCTTTTGATTCCAATGAAATCGACCTGTGGGGTTTTTTTTAATAAATAAATAGTCTTTTCTGAGAGTGAAACTGGCTGGAAGCAAAAGTGAAACTTGCTTTATTGCTTTTCATTGTTCAAACTGGGAGAAACAGCAAAAGTAAATGGAGGTCATAGGTAGTTCTAAGTAAATTGAATTAAAAATATTAATTTGTTTACCATAGCAACGCCACTTCCAGTAATATGATGAAGAAATTAGAGTGTTTACTGTTACACTTATTACATTGGCACAGCCCTTTTGATCTTTTGTTTGAGCTTTCTGTAGCTTTTCTTCTTTTTATCACTATTCCCTTACCCAGCTCCAGTACTTCATGGTTGTAAATACCTGTAAGATGCAAGTTGCTGTAATTTGTGGCTGTAAGAGGTTGACTTGTGTAAATTATGCAAAGAAAGGGAGTAATTTACTTTGGAATGAATGCAGCCCTGTGCTGTCATTGGCTCCAGGAAGGATGCTCATTTGTGCCCATGTGTGCTGAGAAGGGTGAAGGCTGAGTTAAAGCAGATCAGGCCTGCTTTATTTTACACACTCCTGTTGTCTGTTTTGCTGAAAATTCTGCCTGATCCTGCAGTCCGTTTGTGTTGCTGGGTTCCTAACCTGCACACATTTCTTCTGCAGCTTACACCCATGAGAGCCACCTTCCTGCACTTCCAGCAGCTGCTGGCCATGAGCAGTGCTTGACTCCTGGGAACCAGGACCTGCTTTGCCACCCCTTGCTTTGGTTGGGCTCATTTTAGGTAGCACATTCTGCAGTGCAGGTTAAATTAATGTATATTGCATAGACTAGTGATACTTCGTGGACTTAGAGAGAATCCTGCCCACCAGGCATCTCCCCAGCTGGGTGTGGATAGCTGACAGCAGTTCTTAATCACTCCTAAACTGAAATAGAAGAGGTCTGTGACCCTCTGCATTCCTTACACAGTGTACCAGACTGTGCCTCTGTGCAGTTCCTTTGGTTGCAAGCTTCCTCCATGCTCTTTATACATGACCTATAGATATTCCCTCATATACTTATTCCATGGACTCCCTCTTCCTTCCCTTGGCAGTAATGCTGATACTTGGCAGGACCTTTTCTTGCCCCTCTTATAATAAGTGAACTCTCAGTACATAAACAGATTATTTTTTAACTAATTTACTATGTCCTATTTTATCTTATTTGTTTTGTCTTTCTTCCAGCTCCATCTTGAAATGATTGACTGTAAAAGGTTTATTTTAATTTTTGAAGTTCCTTTTTAAAGCAGCCTCTGGTTCAGCCGTGCAAGATGCTATAGTCCAACACTAAGTCTTCTTTTCCTAATTCTTACCTGTTTCTCTTCCTAGTTTCCGTATGGAATAGGTGAGAAAAGTAATTGCCTCTACTACTTAATGCCTCACAACTCCAGAAAAGCACTCCTTCAATGTAATTTTGAATCCCAGCCCAGCTGGTGGTTCTTAGATTTCAGGTTCAGATTATGAGTTCAGCACATTCAAATGAATCACTGAGAACAGTACTTATGTCAAAGAGTTGTCTTTTTTTTTTTTTTTTTTTTTTTTGCTGGAAGGTTTTCCTGGTTTTACAGATGCATATCCTGAGAACTAGAAGTACCAAAAAATATTAAAATTTTCAAATTTTTCCCTGTGGTTCTTTAAAGTGCTTGTTCTCCTCTGTTGTTCTGTTGTGCAACAAAGATGTGTGGTATATGCTGATGTATGCTGCCTGTGCATGCAATTGGCCTATTGGTCTTGTTCTTACTTATTTTTATTTCATCAAGACTTAAATTGAAACTTCAGTGTTTATGTGAAGGCCTGTCTTTTGAGGAGCACTTTTTACCTTTTTTAATGAGCAGTTGGTGGGGTAAAGATTCTCCTTTTTGTCTGCTGTCAATGGACAGTTCTCTTCAGAAACAAGTTAATGGGTAATGTCCCAGTGCTCACCAGGAAGTTTGGGTTTTAATAACCTGCCTGCTTATGAAAACATATTATCAACTCTGAAGACAGAAACAGTGAAAATGTTTAATGAACTGGGATACATTTTCAGCTTTGGTCATTAGCACACAGCCCTGATCTTCATCCTTAGTTTCTTATTGATGCTAGCTGAATTGATGAAGAAGGATGTGGATTGATTAAATAGGGTATAAAGGCAATCACATAGTTTTCTTCTTTAAATTTATCACCAAGGGTGTTTGTTGAGGGCCATGCTCCTTCCTTCCACAGAGGCAGACAGATGTTGTAAGGTGGTGGTTCCTTTGTTGAGCTCTGAAAGGCAGAAATGCTATTCTGGATAAACTGCCTGAGGATTGTTGCAATTTAATGCACATAGTTAAATAGGAAACTACCAAGAGAGGCTTTTGAAAAAAAAATCTCTGCTGTGTGATGATTACAAATAAAAAAAAAAGTAAAAATAAATATGGGAAACATCAAAATTTACTTCTAATATTTCACCGATACTAGTATTCACATCTTAAAAAATACAATGATTATGCAGTCAGATCAATTACTTACATTGAGTTGACTAAGAGTGAGCATGATTTCAGTGAAAATTCTTAACTTTAAGTTGTTCATACTGAAGCATATAGAGTTTCTCTTTTTTGCATAGTAGTGCATACTCTGAAACAGATTTGACATACTAAAAATATTACTGGATATAATCAATTATTAGAACCATTTTGATAATGTTTTCAGTAAAGTATTTAAATGAATTACAGAGTGGCAGATATCTCACATTGGATGTAGAGATTTTGTTTTGTTTTTTTTTCAAACCTGAACTTCCTGTGGAGAAAAAGAGTCCAACAAAGAAACAGTGAAAATGAAAACCAGCAGGAACTTAAAAAGAAAATTTTAAAAAATTGTCAGCCATCTTCATTCACAAACAGTGAGTTCCTGTGCCAGAGAGATTTGATACTTCTCATTTCTGGGAGAACAAACGTGGAAAGGAAAGACAGGTCTGTAGTCTGTTCTGCCTTTCCAGATGGTTGATGCATCCCTACTCCAGTATGGTGACTGAGCTGTTCAGATGAGAACCCTTAACCTGTATTCCTCAAAAAGTGTCTTAATTGGTTTAAATAATACTGTCACTATAAGTAGGGTTTGTTTTCACTAAAGCAGGTGGGGGCATAAAGAAGCAGTTCTAGTTAACAAATTTGATATGACCCCAGCAATGAGGCAGTGACAAGTTGCTGAGGATAGAAGCCTTTTCAGCCTATAGAGCTGTGAGGGGAGGAGGATCTGTGTACACAATTTACTTGATGACACTAAAAGGCAAATGATTGAGAAAGGATATGAGATGAGCCTTATTAGACCCAAAAGCTCATCTAGCCCCATCCTTGTCTCAGGTATCACCAGAAGTTGAAGAAGGTAGCTATTACCCTCTGAAGTACTATTCTGAACACAAACACACTCTTCTAGCCCTGCTGAGCCAGAAGAGAGGTTTTTCTCCTTGGGAGACCTTCACAATTTTTTCCTCAAGAATCCAGGAACCAGGTTCAAACCTTTGCATCCACTGTGACATTCTTCTTCAAGGTATTCCACAGCTTGACTGTACATTACACTGGTTAGAGTGTGGGATCTGTTTGTTTTATATGATGCTTCTGAGCTCTTGGTATGGGAAGAAGCAGTGAATGGATCCTCCGTTACTGTTGCCATGCCACTTCCAATTTGATAGGTGTCTATTGTATCCTCCCTACGGCATGTCTTCCATACTGAACCATACCAGCATATGTGATAGTTTCCTGTCCAGTAGTCATTCTGCAGCTTTTATTATCCTTGCCACTCTTCTCCATGCCTTTTCTATTTGTCTATCCATTTGACAAACGGGATCAAAACCAGATACAAGGGCTCTGTGGATTTATGCACTGATGCAGTCACACTCTCTACTTTCACAATGGCTCCTAATATTTAATTTACTATTTTCTTCTGCCAGCTGTTCTTTTAGCTGAGGCTTTCATTATCTGTTATGTTATCTTGTCTGGCTAGTCTGTTACCTACACTGGGCTATCAAGATTTTCCTTTTGGTGCAGTAACGAGCTTGGAGACTGAAATTTTAAACACATAGTAAGAATTGTTGATTCCATATGTTTCCCTTTACATTTGCTTGCATTAAATTTCATTGATCAATTTGTCACCCAGAAATTTGTCTCATAAAGTGCTTTTGCATATCTTCACAGGCATCCCATGTCTTTGCTTCCTTTAGTCCAGTTAGCTTCAGTCTCTGGGTGAAGTATCTGAATCCCCAGCCTTACTTCTGGAGCCCCTTTAAAAGCAGACTTCTTAAAAGCTCCTGCTGGATGATGCTAACTGATGCTGAAAGTGTTAAGTTCCAGGCAGCAGGGTGAAAAGAAGGTGTTGGAGTCAGGTTCCTGAAGGTGGAAAGCTGATGTACTTATGTATTGCGCAGCTTTAGTTAGTGATAGAAGTTAAAACAGAGCTCTTGAATGACTGTGCATGATGCTAAAGAATATTTTTCCCCAGCTGGCCCCCTCACCAGATGTACAGTATTATTACTGTAACTGTGTTGTACTATATAAATGAATGATTTAGTGATTTATCCACTCTACCATGACTATGTGACTAGTATTTATTACTAGTTAATTCTCAAACCTTTACAATGGCAATATATGAAGCTCTGTATTCCAGAGCATTGCCTGCTCTTAAGGCAAGAAAACCCAATTGTGTGTATGTTATTGGCCACTGGAGCATGCCTTCATATGTCCATCAAGCTCAAGGCTGGTGTTAGCAATCTGGGTCTGCATCCCCAGAAGAATGGGCTTCCAGGGTGGCTATAAAGTCCCAACATTGTTCTTCTGGGCTGAGAATGAAAATTCAGTTTGTTTTGCTTTATTCCAACTTTTTCTAGATAAAGGAAAATAATAAAGGTTGGGAAGAGACATTCAAGTGACAGTCATTTCTCATCTAGATAAGTAATGGTTCAGGTATTCAGACTGGTGATGCTCTGCTATGTTCTGTTATTGATACAGGTGGTGCTGTGAAATTCTTTTCTTGTTTCCTTTTGATTTTGAGCCAGTTCCCCATCATGTTGGTTTACATGGCAAGTGAATCATCTTGATATTTTATATCAGAAGAACTGTGGGAGAAAAAGCAATGTATGGAAGCAGTGTTTTTAAATGATCACCAGAGTAAAATTAAAGTTGCTGTTATCTGTGACCTAGCTGGTGCTCCAGTGCCTTCAGAGGCATAGTGGCACTGGACTGTACAGACAGAGTCTTTCACAGGAAGCTGCGTCTTGGGGCTTAGGCTTCACCATGGATGATTTGAAGAATCTTGCCCTTAGGTGGTAAGAAACAGGTACCTACACTTTGACTGAGAGAAAAGCCTTTCTCTTGGTTTGGCAATTCAACAGTGAGTTCACACTGGGGAGGAAGAACTAGATCCTGACTACTATTCCCAGTTAATTATTTTTAAAAGAAAATGAAAGATCAAAACAGTCCAGCTGCCAATGAAATAAAATATAAGTAGTAATTTGTCTGACAGACTCCTAAATCTGTTCTCCCAAACATTTTATTTTGTCACTGATTTAGCCCTGACAAACTTATTTCCCATGCAGCTTTTCCAAGGGCTAGACTTTATTTCCTCATTTAGCCTCTTTTTCCTAAAAAAGAGATTGGAAACATAAATGCATTTGATACGTTGTTTGTAACAAACTGGAAAAGATCCAAAATGTCCAACTGCCAGGAAAAGTTTGCTGCAAGGGCAATGTTAGCCACTACGCCACAGGTATAATCCCAAGGGAAAGTAAGTGGGAAAGGTTTGGAGCACAGTGACTAGCCAGAGAAAGAGACAAGGGTGGTCTGGGCAGTGCAGCAGAGCATCCCTCACAGGAATTGCAGCTTAAGTCACTTTTCTGCTTGAAATCTTTGTTCAAAATTGCATAATGCAGTGAGATAGAATTGTGCCTTCTGTATCACAGAGTCCCTGACTCTCTTTCCCAGTTGAGGAAGAAAAATCCCTTCTAAGGGAGTACCTCCATCCTGCCTTGTGTTATAGGGAACAATTTTCTAAAGTTCTCTCAAGAACTCTACTTAAGCAGTTGCTTGGTTTATGGTTTCAGTATATATATCTGGAGGCCCAAATGCTCCTACATGGATTCTACACAGATACTTATCCTGAAATTTTTGTGAGTCCCTGAGGGCTGGACAAATCCTGCCTTAGGTCAGAAGAATTCTTCATGTTCTTTTTTTTGTTTGTTTCCCCCTTTACTTTGCCTCTGTAACAATGGAATCATTATCACTGCTGTGATGACTTCACACTTCTACAGCCAGTGATGCAACATTTTAAACTTGGCTTGCAGAGCGATTGTTTTGCTTCTCTAAATTTTGTTTATTACTGACATATGGATACGAAAGGGTATAATTTGGTAGCTAGATCTAATCAGCACTTTGTATATAAAATGCATCAAAACCAGACATCAATAGCAGTCCATCTTAGTATGTCTGCATTCCAGATCATTGTGTAGTGTAGGTTAACTGTTCCTTTCATTTCTCCTGGAGCCCAGCTGGTCTTGCTTAATTTCACACTATTTTATATTCTGTTTATTACTGAGGCCAACAAGTATTTTATTTTAGCTGTTTGTACATGTTAAACAAACATGGGATCTGGGTGGAATGTCTCTGGCAGAATCATGCTAATTCCTCATACCCTCAGAGTCCATTCCACACTTGAAGGAGTGGACTCAGCCAATTAAATTAGGCACCCAAACAGGAAAACCACAGACACACGATTACACTTTCAGCCAAAGCTAAATGGTGCAGCATAGAAAGTCGTGTTGCTGTTTGGCTTTTTCACAGTGAGGCCTGTGTGAACAGAGACAGCTGGCAATGTCTCTGTCAGCGCCTGCCCATGGGACACAGGAAAAAGGGAATTCCTGCTTCATGGAGCTGGCAGAATTGGTTTAGCTTTTCTTCATGAAACGGTCATCATAGGTATGCAGTAATAGAACAGCACCACATTTCAGTTTCCAGGTAGTGTCTTTGGTGTCCAGAGACTGGAAAAGTCCTGAAGGATTTTAGGCTTCATTTTTTCACGGACTTCTGCCCTGGTTGAGGTTGCCAGGACCCGAGCACTATTCACAACATTCATGAATTGCATAGAGATGCTGATGAGATGGATTGTCAGGAGACTTGGTAAATCCCCTCCTCTCTCTTCCCCATGCTGGCTGTCTGATGGCCTGGTGGTTAGGAAGCATGCACAGGAGATGCTAATTTGGGCATTTGTAGGAACATTTCAAATCCAGTCTTGTTATATTTAAAAAGAAAAGACATTGCTATAAAACGCCATTTAAAATAAAAGAGGCCTGCTGTTTTCATTGAAATGCTTGTGGTGCAGACAATTCTGTGATGTAGCTGCAGGATAGCTGGAGACACCTTTTTTGGTCCATTCACATGCCTGAGCATCTTTCGTTCAGGGAGATAGAGACTTAGATCCAGCCTGTGTTCATGCATCTTCCTGGCCAGTTCTCATGATTCCTCCTGAGAGCCTCATGGCAAACCATTACTGCCAGCCCTTCCCAAAGCACGCATTCTTTTCTTAGGAAATGTAGGCATTAACACCACTTGGGTTGTGTACCGCTTCTGTGGCTGGATGTCCAGAAGTCAAGTGTACCAATGCACAACTTGCAGTGCTTCATTTACATAGCCCTTAGCTACTAGGATGGTGTGTACCTTAGGAATCCTTAAGAGAGGTCAAAATCTGAATATAGGCTGCCAGGCCAGTACTTGAGGGAGTGACAGTGACAGTGAGTCATCATTGTGATTGGGGTCTGTCATGGTGAAACACAGCTGTGCTACTTTATTTCTTGTTAATAGAGACCAAGCTATTTATTGTGTTCTTATGCTGCCATTGCCAGACTGTAGCTGGAGTGTGCAGGGACTATGAACTAGTGCTCAGTAAACTGACAGGTTTCAGACTGTGTCCTTTGTGGAGTATATTAGACTGTAAGCTGTGATGACCTTTTTTTTTTTTTTTTTTTTACTTCTGAGGAAAGCAGTTTGGTTCTTAGCTACCTTAAAGACACAGCTTCACTCCATGGGATGCTGCAGTGATTTAGGTTGGCTGCAGTAACCAAGCTAGCAGTACCCTCATTTAACTGGGAAAGAGCTTGTTACTGTCTTCTTTTAAAATTCTTCAGATCTGAAAATTATTTTCCAGCCCTTTGTCCAGAATAGACCAGGCTTCTTGCTTTAGCCCATGCATCTAATAGTGGCAATTTAATTCTTTTTATATGTAAAAGAACTGAGCCAAGTGGCATGCAAACAATTTTTTTGCATGATAGAACTTAAATTTCTGATGTTTTGATGGTATTGTAAGTATGGATTACTAGTTTAGTATTGTTCCTTCAGTAAAAATTACTGGGGCATTGTATTTAAGAGTAAAATAACTCAACAGTGATCAAAGGTGTGCAACTCCTGTTTTCTCTGTGAACTGAAATTTTGTTAGTCTTTTCTCATGCTGGTGGGAGGAAAAGGCCAAGGGATGGTTGTTTGCCTAATGAGGGCAGGATACAGCTGGGAGGAAGCTTGAAACTCCATCACAGAGTCTGCAAACAGTGTAGTCTCATCAAATAGATGCCCACTGTTTGCCAAAATTCAGTGAAATAGGGAGATAATGAGGGAGATAATGAGGATAATGAAATAAAGAAAAAGAGAACACTGTTGTTCTCTAATGCTGTGACCTTTTGTGAGATGTGTCGTTTACACGGGTGTTTGTGTGAGTGTTGGCCCATGCTGATTTTGCAGTACTTAGCCTGCCATGGCTGCTTACCAAAGCTGCGGAAGCGCCCTGTGGCCGGCCCCACTCTGGGCTCGATAAGCTCCTGCAGTAACGCTGTAGTTAATGGTTTCTGGAAAAGCTGATATCTATCTGGATTTGAACGAGCACATTTTGGGCTAAATATTGAGAAGTTACAGGTATGTTATGCAAATCCTGGGTGTGCCAGACAAGCCTGTAAAAAAAGCTCATTAGGATTAATCTCTAGCAGGGTGACTAATGCAAAGGGAATGAGGTACTTCCCTCCCTGAGTCAGCAGAGGTTTGACATAGCTTTCAAAGGGGCTTCACTGGAATGCAGTCGATTGCTTTGTGCAGTAGGTATGCTCATTTATTTAATTTGGAACTGCTTGCTTTAGACCAGAGAATACTATACGAAATTAGGAGAGACACATAGCCAGATATTCTACAAATAGATTTAAACCAAAGTAACTCAGTTTGGAAGACATGAAGTACATAATTATCCAATGTACATTAAAAGCACTAAAGACAGCAGCATATGAAATCTGTCTTACCTCCTGCTCTGCTCTTTGAGCTTTGCCAGATTTTTATGTTTGAGGAACCATATTTACAAGTGAGGTTTTTGTTATATCCTATCTCTGTTTAGTTTTCACAGTGACTTCCACATGTAATATCAGGAAAATAGTTGCAGCTCAAGATTACAAAATACGGTATTTTAGGAAGGAGTAGCTAAAGAAGGCTCATTAGCAGTTCTCCAAAGCTTTTCTTAGGTGGAATCCTACTGCTAACATTTGTGTAAGGCAAAGGAGTTTTTTTCCTTGCAAGTGCTGTCGTCAGCTAATAGCAATCAGATTCTTTTGAGTGGTGCGTAATTGTTAGCCCCATAAAAAGAAAAATAAATTGCTCGTTTTATCAATAAAGATATACAGAGCCAAATACCAACACAAAGAAACTTTCAGTGTGATTTAAAATGTTTGCTCATGTTTCATTCACAAGTAATACAAATTTGTAATTTCAGACTGAGAACTTTATATTTTGCCTCTGCATTTTCTTAATTTTCATCTGCAATATGTGTTTCGTTGTGGATAATTTATCAGGCACGGTGAGGATATTTGGAGATCCTTTCTAAAACGCCTAATCGTTTTTCAAAGAAAGTTAACGGAAAGGGTAGATTTTCTTGATAATCCTTTCAAAATTAAAATATAGCACAAAACCACTATGTTTAAGTGACATTAAGGGTCTCACTTAAACTAACTAAAGCTGGGAAATTCCAAGTGAATAACTAACACTGTTGTAAACTGCCCTCATGTATTGCAGCTGACAGTGCGGAAGCAGAGGTTCAGAGAGCAGTTCAGATAATGATCTTAAGAGTCTGGATATTGCCTTAGCCCCAGCAGTCCGGCGAGCAGGATAGATGTCTTTCAAGATCATTCTTTCTCATGAGAGATACGGCATTTCCTTTTCATGGTCATACTGAACATGATTTTTCTCTAGCCAATTTATGCTTCATTCCCTGCTTAACAGCACGGGCTGAGTAGCACACAAGCAGTTTCCAACAAACAGAAAGATCTGAAATTTTACTCTGAAGCCTGAAGAATCCTAATCCCAGCCTTGCTTTCTCTCCAATCTACACTTAAAAGAGACCCCAAATTCAGAAGTATCAGAAGAATCTGGATTTCCCCCTGTTTTCATTTGAGTTCCAGTTTGACCTTTTTTTCCACTGCAAACAGTTCAGTATGCTGTATTTACACACTTCATTAGCTTCGTATTGCCAGTATATCAGATAAACATTTAGTTAGGCACAGCAGGACTTGTTAGGGAGAGAATCTATTGTAGAGCTCCCCCGATTCATGGAATTCATACATCATTTCAGAAGTTTATTAAATTCTTCCAAATATTCTGACATACCTAAGGAAGGGGATGTATTACAATGTCTTAGTGCTCTTTCTTGAAGCTGAATGGCAGAATTTTGTGTAGAAAAGGGAAGTTGGTATTCTTGGTGCTTCTTTTCCAAATAAACTAAAAATACAGTTAATTTGAGGCAGGAAAAACCTTTGCCTTTCAGCCACTAACTTTAAGGTTAACACATAATTTACAGAACTCTTGAAAATAGAACCTGCAATCTTTGATTAATGTCAGAATCTCCTTTCAGTCTTTCTCTGAACATATTACTTGAAAATGTGCATAATTGTTTAAAGTTGCACATTTTCTGATACTGCCCATACTAAGTGATACAAGAAAACACAGCACTACATTGCATTACCGACAGGATCAAAGCAGAAAATGACACTTTTATTCAGTTGTGTATTTTCTGAATCAAGGGGTAATTGGAACATATGAACGATTTTCTTGACTCCCCCTTATCCTGCTCCGCCCCTGCAACCACCCATATAAACTCTAAGGATATTTAACACATTCTAACCTGTCCAGCTCTATGTAGCTCCTTGTAAAGTAATTTGGAATGATGATTCCTACTGGGTGAGACATGCTCAGACATCAACTCACATATACACTTAGCAGCACAGAAAGCATGAACCTGTTAAGGATTTCACCTTTTAAGAAATGACAGAATAATTACAGGACAACATGTCCTTCATGAGTAAAAACAACTAAGCTAAAGTGCTTTCAAGGCTGGCATGGCCTACTTCTCTTCTAGCAAGCTGCATAAATCATAAATTGCTAAGGGATTGATTCATACACGGAGTGATAACTGGAGTCTGTATAAAGGTGTATATAAATGTGTGGATAACACAAATGATGGCTGAAGTGAATTCAGTTCTTCAGTACAGTTTGGCAACAGAACTGAGTTGATAGAGCCCAAACCTGGACTTCATATACAGATACAGAGAATGTAGAGGATGAACCATGTGCTTCCTCAGTGAAGGGTAAATAAGATGTTCCATTTTCAGACCTCTTCAGAAGGGGATTGTGATAGTTGGTAAATTGGCCTAAGGCAAAACTTAGTGTGTTAGAAGTACTCAGTCCTAGAATTAATGTTCCTGGATTTCAAAAAGAAGAAGAAAAAAAAGGGGGTGGGTCTGTCATCTAATTTTATCTGGGTGTGAGTGAATAGACATAAAAATTTTGCCATTTGCTTCATTTAAAAGAAAACATACCTTAGTTAAAAATAAAAACAACCACAAACCAGAAGTGCCATCTGGCTTTTCAAGTTCTCTCTTACCTATCACAGCGTCTTCCTGGTGAACCAGTTGTTAAACAACCTTGTATGTTTTTATGACTTGAAATCTTTCAAATGCTGAAGATAATCTATATTAGTGGGATGTTGCTTCTTTGTCTGAACACGTTACCTGGACAGATTGCACATACACTCTAGTACACCAAAGGCCAGGTGAGTCCTGAAGAGCCATGAGCAAGGGTAACTCAACCTCTGAAGGTTTTCCAGAGATTTAAGCTGCATGAAAATTATACTTGTTGAAAATACCTGTTCTTTACAGGCAGGGGTGCTTCTTTTCCCTGAGCATAATTTTAGGGCCACAGTTTCAAAGGTACACTTAATAGGCTTCTCCTTCTGTACAAAAAACCATTGCCCCTTAATGCACAATGGCACATTGGTTGGTCTAGATAGCTAACATTTGCATGCATAGGCAGTAGATTCTGTCATTTATGCTTGTAGATAATAGAACTTACATGCACAAGGCTCATTTGGATTTGGCCTCAGAACAGATTGGGAGGACAGGTATTTAAGATTTGAGGGATAAATGCACAGTAGGGGACTGCTGGGGTAAATGGTGGTTGAGTCTGGAATATTGAAATGGGGATGCTAAAGAAAGAATGAAGACAGTGCTTGTCTGTGTTTAAGTTTTACTTTTGAAAGCAAAAGGAGTTTATACAAAGAGCAAGACAAGAATGATATCAAAGGTCACCTTTCATTGTGAAGAGAATTTGAGACATGAAATTTTCTTTTCTGAAATATGTTTTTGCCCTATGGTCTCTGTCCAGTGATGGCCTTTAATCCATCTTTCATGAAATTTCAGCCAGAGCCTAGTGCTTCATGTCACTGATACCACGTAATTTAACAGAGATTGTAGATATGTAAGGGTCAATCCTTCAACTCAGGTGAGATTTTTAGGCTCACTGAAGTAAATGCAGAAATGTTAGTTTTGTGCCAGCTGATAAAATGTGCTTGGATAGTTAGATTCTTTCAAAATTACTATAATTGTAGAATATCCCTCTATTTTACTTTGGTCAGCCAAGAATAACATTCTGGTTCTGAATTTCGGGGACGTCATTCCCAATATAAGAGGAAGCTGGTATCCAGATCTAAATGTTTACATTTGAAGTCCCAATGAAACAAAGCTTGGCGCCTACTCCAGGGCCATAACACAGAGGATGGTATAATCTGAAACCAGACTGTGAAAAGCCTATTACGTTTTAATATCACAGTGGTCACTCAACGTAGCGCAGACTCACTCTTTGCTTAAATAAGATCTCACTGCAATAAATATGAGTCATGCTGAAGTCAGTAGTATTTTTCTTGTGGCTCTGTTTTGGTGCACTGACTGTGTAATATCAAGGCCTCTGCAGCAATGCACTTAAACACAAGTGGGTGAAATATGGGGAGAGCAGAAGTCTTAATTTCAAATTTCTTGGGTTTGTCAGATTATGTTGTATAGTATCAGATTGTTCTGTGAAAGCTGAGGCCACAGGAGTCCCATTACACTTTTTGGGCAAGATCCTCAGATGATGTAAATTGGTGTAGGGCTGCCAGACTAAGTGGAACTGTGTTGATTTCAGTGGCTCAGGATTTAGCCCAGTAGGTCTGAGATAGCTATAAAACCTCACTGTGCACTTGGAAAGCCATACCCTATAAATGCTTCCACAGTGCTGTTTTTTATAGTGTCTATAGGAAACCCACTTTGACTCTGTGACTTAAAAACACTAACTAACCAAGGTCAAATTTCTGTCGTTCTCACACCATAACTGTTAATACTAATAAGTGGGGGTTTAAGTGTACTGTCTCTTAGTGTTTTTGATCTTCTTTTTTATTCTGAGTTTGTCACTGTGAGCTATTTGTATCTTGGACCATTTATATAAGTACACAAACATATAGAGAATGCTGCTAGCAGGGACTGCCTCGGTGCCCTGTGGAGCAGAGTATCCTTCTTCTGACAATGCCTGTGTTTACTTACACAAAAGTACCAGGTATATATATAACATGCACATGCAGTTAGTCTACTTTAAGCGTCCTCAAGCACTCACATTCCTTTTTCACTTGCTAACTAATGAAATGACATTTTTGGAAGTGTTATGTCTCATCGTGTTAGCTGTTCCAGGGTCTAGCCTGAACTCCATTGCATTCACTGACTGTGCCCCTGATTTGGCATTAAGAGCTGAGGTGGTTTTCCAGACAGTTATTTGAAAGTGTTTTTGCAACAATTACCTTATAAGTAGATTTGCTTCTGCAAAGAGAAGATCATACTAAGTGAGCTATAGAAGGAGGCATTCATGTGCTTTTCTGTTAGTATACAACAGCTCTTATTTTTGTAAACACAAAGATAATATAAGATAATCCATTTTTTCAGTTACAAAAACAGTTCAAAAGAGATTTGTGATGAGATGGCTTCTAGCAATCTTTAATATTTCATGGTCGTTTTCTGGGGGGTGAGGGGAAACGCCCAGCTTCAGTCTCCTGTTAATCTTTTTCACTTAAGAGGCTTCAGGCTCTGGTTCTGATTTCAGCGTGTATTAGGCTGTGAGTAGGTTCAGCCTTGAGTGTCTTCAGAAACCAAGAACAATACAGCTTCACACTGTGTTGTGCTTCAGCTCCAGTGAGTACTGCTAAATTGCTTGCTTTGTCACAACCACATGCTTCCCTTGAAGATCCTAATGGGTCCCTGCAGATCCAGTGGGGATCACAACACTGGCTGCATACATTTTTTAAGATTGTTTCAAGATATCATGGAACACATCCAGAACCCAGAGTGATGTTTTCTTTGGGGCCCCAGACCATGGAATGTTTAATTACTAAAAATAGCAATAGGAAAAACAGTTTAATCTTTTAGAGAAATGTTTGGGTAATGGGGGTTAGGGCGACTTGTTTTAGAGCATTATTTCCCTCAAGGATAAAACTCATCTAATTATAGCGAAATTATGAAAAAGGATTGTCTGTGTTCTTTTGTATTCAGACAGTGGGCACATTGTACCCTTGTTAAGTGGACCTTGCTGTTTCTAACTTGTATATTTTTCTTAGCCCTTTCACTTCATATGCTAATCCTTACCTACCTTGTAAAGTTTTGATTGGGTGTTTGATGCCAGTTTCAGAGGTGGCATGTAGTTGGATTTCCTTGCATTTGCTCAGACATAATGGACCCAAATTATGGCTAGTAGGATTTGTAAGCATATTGCAAGCTGGAAAAGAATCTAAGTCAATAAGTTTAAGGCTCTCCAGAAGGCATCACACTGGAATGCAGTGAATACTGAGGGCATGCTCTACTCTAACTTTGATGACTCCTAGACTCTGCTGAACTTTTGAGTTAATTAGAGTCACAATGACCACTAGATTTTTATTCCTCTTTTCTCTTCAAGTCCAAATATTTGTCTTGGGACACCTTTTCATATTGGCTTGCCTATCCACACTTTAAATCACACAGCTAGTAGCAATAATTAGATTTCTATATTACTGAAAATGGATTTGTGTGCCAGAATGACCAAGAATGTCAGACAAAATGAATTTTTTAAATGCGGCAACAACTGAAGAAATGGAAGTAGCCCTAGTGACCCAGTAACATGTATCCACATCTCTAAAAGTTTTTTGAGAACTTGGAAAATTCAAACTGCAACTGAAAAACACTGTGTATCCCCAGGCAGCCTTAATTTGCATGATCAGCACTTACTCAGCAAAGTACCATGGGTATGTGAGACCTTGGTGTATTAAATGGGTCACATTTAACTGTCCTTGAACAATTCCTCCTATGTATTAAACATAAACAAGTTTTTTGTCATATTCAGCATCACTGGTTTTTTTTCTCCACACTTTCTTTGATACAGAGTAATTTTTCTGTAGGAAATTTTAGAGAAAAACAGTCAATATGTTATGCCACTTTCTCCCATAGTCTTGCTTAAAAAGTCTGCACTTCTCTCATTTTGTGTTCTTTGTTATTTTTTTTTCCCACAAGAGTTGGAGAAATCCATCTGAGCAAAAATTTAAATTAAAGTTGGTTTTTATTGCTGAGAATTGTTGGGCAAATTGCAGTCTGTCTTGGTTTTCTAAATAGCCTTTAGAGACAGACTGTTCTTTTCTTTTCATGTAAATGCACTGGCATATAAATCCAATGAGCATGGGTCAAGGTGTCTGTTGGTAACTGGAAAGAAGAGCAAAAGACTACTGGACTTCACAAGCTGCAGAAGGAACTGGGTAGCAGTGTTCAAATGTAAATAAAGATGGCAGGAAAATGGGGTATTTTTCTTTTTCACAATAAAACCCAAACAAGTTCTTCTTTAACACCCTTTGGTGTTTTCCTAGGATTTATTAAATAAAAGGCTTCTTCTTTATGTTATAGGAGATACTTTCTGCTAATTAAATATTTTTAATGGTATCCAGTAAACCTTTCTCAAAGGTTGTGAGTGGTTTTACACCCTGAACAGTTTTGAAAAGAACTCCATGAAGTCACTGTCTGCTATGCCAAAATGTAAATCTTGCATTCAGTGAAGACAAAGAAGAGAGTGGGGGAAAAACCCTTTTAAGTTGCATTACACAAAGAAAGCTTTAAAAAGAATTGGTTTTAAGCATGCTACTAGCTTTGATGTAATTAGCTTGATGTTAAAATTGTGGTACACTAATGTCTGAATGAAAGGTACTGTAATTAAATTATACATTCTATTTGAAGTGCATTTCTGTTTCACAGACTTGTAAGTTTACAGTCCTGCATGTGCAAAAAATCTCTGTTTAGATCACCCATTTTCCAAATCCCATCCCAAGCTGGATGTCAAAATTGAGCATTATTTAATGTGAAATATGGGGTGACATGTCAGCAAAAGAATCAGGTTTGTTCAGGATTATTTGAAATTTGGCCCACTCAGTTTGAAAATCTAAACATTAAAAGATTCAACCCTAGGGGAAATGAGCAGTCCTAATATATACAGGACCTAATGAGCCCTGAAGATAAAAACTTGAATTACATTGTCTAAGGTTTAGATAACTTCTTTTAGAAAAATCTTCATTCTTTCAATTTATTTTTTTTTTAACAAAGGCCTTAACACTATTCACATTCTTCAACAGGGGATTCATAGGACACTTTTACTGACAAATTGCCTTTAAGGACTTTTTTGAATATTACCTTCACAGTGTTCTTTAATTTGACTGTCTTAAAATAGTCAAGTAAGGTGGATAACTCCCTTCAATGTGTTTTCAATTGCAGATCATGGCACTTTCATCCAGCAATTTTGAAGAGATAACTTTTAATTACAGTAATAAGAACCACATGGGCAATGATTGATGCAAACCTGATGTGTTCTCTTACTTTATTAATCTTTTTAATTAGAGGCAAAAGAAAGCTTTATCTTTTGAGAAGAAGAGATGAGATGTGATGTTCTGTTGCACTTTTGTAACTTAAAATAATTTGATTGCTTACCAGAATTTTTTTTGCTTGGATGCAAACAGCAAGAGGAATTTGCACATTTTCTCTTCCAGTTTGCTTACCTTCAGCACTGTGTGCTGCCCCATATGGCACCAGACTGTTGAGAGTATGGAACTCTTCCCTTAGTTTTACTTCAATTCTAAAAATTTCTTATAAGCAAAGAAAATGAGACACAGTTAAACGCACCATACGCCAGAGCAGTTGATTGCCAAAGGCTAGCTTGTATGAGATGTTGAGAAAGATCTATGAGATATCTTGTTCTTTAACTCAGCTTTAGGATCTGAAACATCTTAGCATCTCTTAGGTCCACTGTGGCTATGGTTTGAAGCACTTGTAGTTTAAATGGTGTGAAAGGCACACAAACGAGATGATGGTGATTCAGGTGCTAATGCAGGTCTTTGAAAGAGACACTGTGAATATTTTACCTGAACTGGTTTAAAGGATTCACTTGCCTTGACTATACTGAAGGTTAGATTCTGATCCCTCTCTGGCTTGAGATACTTTGAAAACTTATGGGTAAAGCTTAGTTTGCACACGTTTGCCTGGAGTTTATTGTCATGCAAGTACTCTGAGTACGATTAATGACTGTGGTGGAAAAATAGAGCAGAGGTTTTCCTACCTACTATTCAGATTCTATCATATTATGTAATACCAATAGTGTACCAAGTGAGTTGCTAACAGGTAAAGGCATGGTTTCTGCTTTAGAAGGTTCATATTCTAACTAAAAATATGACATCTCAGGGCTTTACTGAGAGGCATGAAGAAAATGAAATTTCTGGACAGGGAGGGAAAAGGAAACTTGTGCGTATAGGATGTCAAAAGCTAAGCCAGTCTGTGATACCTGTATTTTGTGGTTCAGATAAGAAACCTGTAAATTAACCTATATCAGCACAGGAATTGGTGACACGTCACAAAATGTTCTGCAAACTAACAATGAAAGAAGAGCACATGCTTTTGGAGACCTGAAGTTCTGTAAGCTTCCTGCGCTGCTTCAGCAATAGCATATAAATAGCAGAGATTCCAGCCAGTACTGTGGCTTGGTAGTCTGTGCTCACATGTTAGGATGCTGACTTTGGGCCTGATCCAAACACCTTTGAAGTCAGTGGAAGACTTTCAACTCCAGTGAGTGAACTGCGGAGCTGTTTTGCGGTGCTTTCTTGTGCCAGCCAATTTAGAAATGTCAGTGGGAACAGAGAAGGGGAGAAGTTCAGTCTCCTGTACCAACTCAAGGAAGGTAAAAGGAATTGGTTTTTTAATTGTTATTCTTTTTTAAAAGACATTTGCCAAAATATGTTTGTGCCTGCCACCACATAAAATGGGCTGGGTTTGTAACAGGTGATGGTAATGGAGAGAGAATGGCAGTTTGTTAGAATGGCCTCACTATGAATCTTTATTTTTGTGGTAGAAGTGGATGCACAGCTCACCATTTATATAAATGTTAAGTGAGATATGGTCTGTTTTAAAGCCATTCCAGACAACTTTTAAGCAACCTACTAGCACTCAGTGCCAGTCAAACTGTGGCCTTGTCTGCAAATTAGTTCCCTGTGATTGCTTAAGTGGTGATACTTGCACCAGAGAACTGAAAAGTTAGGCCTAAAAAAACCCCAATATGTTAGGCTTGCATTACACATACTAAGAAAACAGTTGTTTTAGCCAAGCCCATTCATCCACCCTGAGTCTGGAGACACAGTAAGTCTCTAGAATCCCCCTCTAACGTAGCAAGGGTGTCAGGAGGCAGTTGAAGTGCTCAGAAAGCTTACACTTGTTTCAAACTGTCACACTCAGTGTGAGGATGTATGGAGAAAGCATGGAAGTGTTGCATTTTGGGATTCCTAGAAAGGTGCAGTGGCATATATTCCCACACACGTTTGTCATATCTAAATTATTGAGCAATTGAATGCAGCAATAATGACCGTGAATTAACCATCTGTCAAAGATAAGGAATATTTACTTTAACCCTCAGGCTGCCACACATGCCTTTATGTGATGCCCACAGCATTCCTTTGGTTGCCAAAGTGGAAGCGTGGCCATTGACCAAAAGTTAACATGGAGGGGTAGGGATATATCTTACACTTTCTGAGAAATAATTATCATTTTGCTCATTTGTTTCAGCCAAACTTTAACAACATCAGAATTCTTTCTGCAGATTGTTTTGATTTTGAAAAATTAGTTTTTCTATAAGTACTAGTTAAAAATTACAATGACAGTCCCATTTATTCCATTTTGAGAACTGACTGGATCATATTACATGAATGTAACTATTAGGCCTATTTTAAAAAATATATATAATGATTTGAGGCAAGGTTTTCAACCAAACCTATCCATTTGTTTGCTGAGATTTTATTGAGACAGCTTCACAAAGGCTTGCAGTAGTTTAGGAAATGGATGCCTGTAGAATGTTGGAAAATGCAACTTGTCCCTGGATAGTTTAGTTTGAGGGTGGGGTTTTGGGGTTTTTGTTTTTGGTTTCTTTTTTTTTTTTTGGGGGGGGGGGGGGGGGGTTTGTTTTTTCCTTTTATAAAAATGCTGCTGTCCCTGCCACCTTTCTCCTTTTCAGTCTTTTCTGATGATTTTAAGGTCTTCTAACTTTGACTTTATAACTTGTAGAAACATCCATATGGAAACCATCAAGATGCTTAATGACTTTCATGATTTCTTTGGTAGAGGAAGAGGGAGCAGGGGAAACAAAGGTCATTGATCATACAGTAAACTCATCATCAGTATAACTGAAGTGATCAGTCTTCTCACCTGTCCCTTATGGTAGCTGTCTCCTTGCTGCTTGGTAGTTAACAGCTGATGGTACTGAGGTGAAAGCTTCCTCATCCCTTGTCATGGGCTAGGAAAGCTGAGCAGCTAAATGGCTGCTGAGAGTTTTACCAACTTGAAGACTTTTTGTAGATCTCCAGCCCCATGCATCATCTTTGTAAGAATCACCTCTTGTCTGTTTGGAGCAGTTTCATGTCCCTTCTGCACAGTCTGGACTGATGATCTAAGCCCAAGCAGCTAGCATTAGCTTGCAGTACTTTCTTGTCCTGTAATGAAAGACATTCAATGTGCTGTCATCTGCATTTTGCAGTCTTCACAGTGGCTGTCTAGAACTACCCTCAGGCTGAGATCAGACTTCCTCCACTTCCCCTTTGTAAGGCTGCATTGCTTCTAATATCTGAAAAAAATCTGAAATGGAAAGAAATACAAGCAATACAAAGAGAAATTGAACTTTTCAATATCAGCTGAAGTAATCATATGGTATGAAGTATGTTTTCAAAAGATTTCTCTTATTTGTTTCATGAAGAGTCACATTCCATGGGTGGTTAATTTGAGCAACACTGTGTCTTACATTTCAAAAATAGTTTGTGCTTATATGCAAGCATGTACCTTTGTCCTGCAAAATATTGTACAATGCCATCCTTTAAACAGTCTTTATCTTGCAGTTTTAGCTTCCCCCCACCCCCTTGAAATGTAGGTGGTCACCCAAAGTAAATAGAATTCCTTCTACTCCCTCCACATCTGCTATGTGTTATCTGGCACTCACCTCTGACCCTGATATTCATCATAAGAATAAGAATTGCATCCTATTCAGCTGCTTGTGTGCACTTTAACTCCAGTGATCAGTGGCTGTTGAAATAGTATGTGCTGGGAGGAGAAACTGCTGAGACATCAGCAGGGTTCAAACTGGACTCTCCATTTCCTTGTGCACTTTTGGATAATTAAACAGAAGTCTAGGGATGAGCAGGTCAGCATAGTACACTGAGGGACAAAGCTTGGTATAATTCAGGATTGTAGTGGCTAGTGAATGTGACAAAACAATTTCAATGCTGACTCTTAATGAGAAGGACTTTTGAATTCTGTTTGTAAGCTGCTGGATCAAATTATATTGTGCATCTGCATAGAGAGGCAGCATCCTCTATGGGAGCAGTAAGTTTAAAAGTATGTCTGTGATGCAAACAACAGTGAGTGATCCTCTTCCTTTCATTTAATAACATCACATTCCACGACCTGGTGGTATCATTCAGGGAACAAAGTAAATTTTTTTGTAATAGTTTTAAAATCTGGTCTTATATGTGAAGATCTGTCAGGATGTCAGGATGAACAAAGATCTGGTCTCTGCCACCCCACTAAATAGAACACATCTGAAATTTTCCTTTTTTCACAAGGATGGACAGAATTATTTTTTGGGCACTGTGGAGGAAGAAATAAAACTGACAATTTGCTTGCCAAGGACAATTAAAACATTGGGAAATTTACCAATTCTTTGATTACTAAAGACTTTCTGCTACTTACTCTCTTCTTTCACGGCAAAGGTGTGAAGGAGAAACCCTTTGCTGGCCCCTAATATTCAAACTCATATCTTCAATTGAATTATGATGATAGTAATAGAGCAATGGGAGCTAAATGTGAATTTGGACTGTGGAATAAACTGCAAAAATTCCAAGGGCTTTTAGCTTCCAACTTTATCTCCCTCTCTGCATCCACCTACCCCATCCCCAGTCCTTTTGATTTTCAGAAAAAAAAAATATTTGGGGCCTAATGGTTTTATGAGACCAGTGTTGTTTATCAACTGCGACTCGTGCCCTTTGGTGCTACAAGCCTCAACACTGCTTACAGAAAAACAAAACCAAGACCTCCTTGTACCCACACTTTGAAGTGATCTCTGTCAGTCCAGCAAAAGCAGTTCTTGCATGTGCACTTCTAGTCAGAGGGCCATCATGTGTGTTACTAGCACCTAGTAGTGCTCAGTTATGCATACCAATTATCAGGATATGAATAGATTTATTTCTTTCCTTTAAATTGTTTATGCTTCTTCACTTGCCAAGTTTGTTTCCTTGAGCATGTCTGTTTTTATATTTAGCAAAATTAACAAGGGATGAAATAGGTGCTGAGGATGTTAATTATGTAATTATATGAGCAAAGACATACTGTGTAATGGGCAGGGAAGAAAAATGACAAAGACTTTACATGAGGAAATTAAATCCCATGTTAGGTTTTTGATTAAGGTTCTGATTTTTACTGTGTTGCCAGTGGCCACTGGTGACCTCAAATGTGAAGGTGAAGAGTTTTATTTCTTGTTTGCATTTATTTGAGTATGCACATGTGCATCTGCTATATAGTCACATTAGTGGGGGGGCTTATCAGCAGATTAAAATATGGGAGGCAGGATTCTCATCCAGGAAATCATCTGTTTGAAAGAGACTGTAAAATGAAATGAAAAGGATCGTATGAACCTTAGTGGTATCTAAATGGTTTCAGTTTGCACATTGTTAAAAATCATGTAGTGTCCTTTGGTGCCCTTTTCATCTTGTTTGTTTTAATAAAGACCAGTTAGTTTGAAAGGTAGTTCTCAATTGGAATTGACTCCTGATCACCCTATCACTTCACAATTCTTTATACAACAGGAACACTTGAAAGTATATGCACATGTTTGCGGGGATTTTTCTTTTCCTCCGGAGAGATTCAATTATTTATGCTAGAATTATTCTTATTGTGAGTTATTTTTATAATTGAATCAAAACTGTGTAGGCTGATACAGCCCCAAGTTACTGTTGTGATCTGAAAAATCCTCAAAATAGCTGAGTAGAATAACTTTGTCACTTGTTTGTCATACCAGTTATGACAATGGGCCATTCCATGGATGTCTAAAATGATCTTTAGCCACATTTTATGAAGCCAGAACTGTAATCCAATAACAATTTTCTGGCTAAGTGCTTCTCAGTTGCCACTGGGGACTATCTGCATCACTGTTGATGCTCTTAAAATGAGTTTAAGTTAAAAGGACACAAATTTCATATTTCTTTCCTTATTTTCTTGAGAGTAATCGAAGAAAATAATATTTTAAATAATTGCATTCTGGTTCCTGAGGGATATCAGCATAATTGCATTGAGGATACCTTTATTTTTATGCATTTATTTATTAACAAAGAAATACATTCCATCTGTAAACCAAATGATTGGTCCACTGGCACAAAACAATAAAGTAATGTAACCTCTGATTCATTAAATTGGAATATAGGGATTGAGTTACTAATTTATGTTGGTTTGAATTTCATGTTATAAATTTTAAGATTCTAAGATGTAAGGGAAAAAATATATCCCATGATGTAGGCTACCTATCGTTCCAGCCAGGAAAATTTATATAAGACTCATGGACGGTGAAAAAGGAGAGGTACTGAAAACCAGGACTGGCATGGTTCATCTGGTACTTTGCTGGGCACTTCACAGAAGGCACAGCTGAAATAAAAAAACAAAATAAACCAATAAAGCACAAACGGTTATTTAAATTGAGTATATTCTGTAGGGGTTACTTTTAAATATGAACAGTGTGAAATGCTGGTTTCTGAAACTCTGCAACATGAAGATTGGGTAGCAAAAGAAATTAATAATGAGAAAGAGAGGTGCTTCATAAACCTTTAGTGGTTTCATTTAATTTCTGTGTTGTCTCTCCTGCAATCCATTCTAGTGTTTTATTCACTGTAATCTTAAATTCAAAACTTTCGTACGAATTTCAATCTGCTATTAAGTTTGCTCTATTCTGATCATCTCAGTTTGATTTCTGTGTTTAACAGTCTCTGGAGCTGTTTCTAGAAGCAAATATAAAACCCATATAAGACAATATGTTCTCTTCAGTCAGTTATGCCTACTGGATTCCTACTGGGACCCAGTCCTCTGATATCACAGGTTGAAGCTTCAGAACAGGCTCTTACTTCAGCCCGTAAGACCACAGACAAGTCACTTTCTGTGAACAGTGTCTGCCTCAGTGTTGCACCTCTTCAAAAGTTGTGTTTGTTTCCTTCTTGCGTAACACAAAGTATTTCACAAAGGCTGCCCTCAGATTTTCAGGGGCAATATTAGCTGAGCTTTCCCTTTTTTACAAAGAGTGGGTAATCCAAGCCATGTGTATGGCAATCTGTCACAAATATTTAGGAACTGAAAATTGATTTAATGAATTTGAGATGATGTGATGTTTCCAGAATTTCAGCAGTAGAGCCACACTTACTGTGAACTTAAAATGCCTCCCTTCTCCCTGGGCTTTTGTTTGGAAACCAGACAGGCGAGCAGGGTGTTTGTCTCTATTCTGTACCAAATCTCACTTTTTACTGGGTTTTAAGGAAGCCACTTTAAGGAAGTAGTTTAATACATCTATGAAATAGCACGTGACTTGCTTGTTTCACAGTGGTTTTCAGGTGGAAGATGCTGTTGTGATGGGGCAGTTTGCCTTCTGGAAGTCTGGGCTTTCTCTGTAGAAAACTTAGAAGTTATTTGAGGAGAGGCCTCCTCCTTTCCACCTTGGTGTCAGGTGAAGCTATGAGCCCCCAGTCAAGTCAGCAACAATTGAGGCTCTCAGGTCAAAGCAAATCCAACTTGGATCAGGATCCTCAGCTCTGGTCCTGTCAAGTTTTGAACATCTCCAGTGGCAGGGATTGAACAGTATCTCTGCCCTACATGTTAGTTTTTTAATGTCCTAATGATGATTGTTTTTCCACTTTAACAATATTTAATTGTAGTATTCCTTCTTGCAACTTGGCGTCGATTATTTCCCATCCTGTCACTGGTGCACCTCTTCAGAAGAGATTGGTGCTCTCTTTCCTTCTCTCTCTCTCTCCCTCCCTCTCTCTTCTACTTCAGACTGTGTTTGAGACCAGCTAAAGTTGCCCTTTGCTGAACCTTCTCTGTCTTTCAGAGCTTCAGAATTTTCAAGAAATAGTGTTCTGCCTTTCATAGTTGGACATTTATTGAACCTCATTTGAACTTGATAAACAAATTATTATACTCTTGTGTAAGGATCAGGTTCTCTATTTCAGGGTCTGAAATGTGGGCACATTTGGGGTCCGTGAAGTGTATGATCTGGATTTGATAACCCTACCATTGAAAGCTGGTTTATGAAGGACAGGCCTTTGCAGGTCATACTTTTGCTACAAAAACTCATGTCACTTTGTGTGCATTGTCTCACTGAAACTATGTGTATTTCCCTTGAGGCAATGGCTGAACACCATGAACCTCAATTGTTTCCAAAGGCTCAGGGAGACCCAGGCATCCTGAGCTCTAGTTTATGCTCATTGTCCATAACATACTTGAAGCTTATCTTTCTATACTTCATTGACTCACACTATATACGCCTTTGCATAATATGAAAACTCTAAGCAGAAGAATGGTGCCAATTATCAAATATGAAATAGATTTCAGGATGTTCAGGCACTCACTTTTCATTATAGATGTGTCCTTGCTATTCTTGAATCCTGCCAGGAGTATGATACTAGAAGGTTTTATGGGTACTTGGCTGGAAAAGATATGATTTAAATAAGTTTAATTACTAACTATCTGTTTTGTTTGTGTGGTTTTTTTCCCCTAGAGTTCTTGAACAGGAGATAATCTGACACAAGGTGTATTTACAGCATAGGTAAGTGACACAACTGATTATATGAAGTTTTTTGACAGTATTTATTGAAGTGAAATTGGCAGTCTGCAGATCAGGAAAGCTCTCTAAAAAAATGAGACATACAGATTTGGAGAAAACAGCACAGCTGTAAGTCATTCTAATGTTGACAGACCACTTCCAAGACATAAAAGTCAAAAAGAAATGAGGCCTTTTTCTATATCAGCTCTTTCTTGAATCTCATCATTGAAACACAAGCTTCCAGGTCTGCAAGTCATTCTCACATGCCAGATGGAGTTCAAGCTGCTGTTTCCTCAGCTACACTTTTGTGTGTGAATTCCATTCTCTCTTCTGTACACCCCTACAAGCTCCAGTCAGCTATCTCCTGCCATAGAGGAGTGTGAAAGATGTTTTCTTCCTCTGCCTTTAGAACAAATAAAGGGGTGGATTTATTATGTTATTTTTAAGAGACTGTTACTCCAATGTGGAAGTAATGAGACAAATTGCTGAAAAGTAAAGAGGTTGCATTTCTTTTTACTGTGTAATAGAAGTTATATTTCTGAAGTATATTACTGAATTGGGTAGTTCAGAGGTGGCTCTGTGAAGATCTAAGTATCTGATCACAAGTTTGAGTTTATGTGAGACAACAAAAGTGAGTTGATAGACAAATATAGTCTGAGATATTTTCCTCTCACTGATTCTTGGCAGCAGCATATTATCAGATTAGAAATATTTTCATACCAGAGTAAATCACTGAAAATTCATACTGGACTCTGTGCTTCAAGGAGCTTTTATTAACATTGGTCAGGTGCAGCTCACCTGGGAGGATACTATTGCTAGCTGGGCATAATTATTTGTGTTAATCCTCTCCTAAGTGTCACATTCAAACCACAGCTCCCATTATCTTTTACCATCCCTCACAGCATCCTTCTTGTCCAACCAATATCTGACTCCATTGCTCCTTTGAAGTGAATTTGCTCATTCCAACTCCAGCACAGGCATTTGTGCATATGCAGCTCCCAGCTGCATCCTGTAGGCCTATATTCCAGATGCATGTGAGGACCAAACAAAGCATTGTTCTCTGTACCACAAAGTATATGAGAATGCATCAGGAAAAGGAAAATATCAACTGCCTGATAACAAGGAGCTGTGGATGAAGAACTATTGTAAGGAGCTGTGGCAGGAGGAGAAAGAATCTACCCATTTTAAGTTGCCTTTTTTTGTTTGTTGGTTTGTGTATTTTTACTTTGCCTTGACAAAGTAGGAGTTTTAATCCTGGGTTTTAATCCTACTGCTGGGACATCAGTTACTTGTCTGAGGTATTGTATTTAATATTGTACTGTGGTATTGTGGACAGGCTGTGAGGGGGCTCTGTGTAAATTCAACTGCTGTGAATTCAGTTTTGTAGCCAGGTAAAGTGAGCTCTCTTCTAACCCACATATTTTGCTTTGAGTTCTTTTGTTCTCCACCAGTGATCTGTTGGTGACAGGATGGAGTTCAGTTTTGACAGAAGTAGTTCAGGATGGAAGGCTGTTTTTCTGCTAGGAGATCTGTGGGCATTTGCTGTCCCTGAAACTGCTTCTGTACTCTCTAATTTGCCTATGGGCTGTGTGTACAGTGTGAATCCCCCAGATCTGTGGGGACTCTGGGGGGGGTGGGGTGGTGGCCTCCTAAACGCTGTCACAGGTATACTGCATGCCAGTATATCTGGTCTGTTCAGCTTTGCACTTCCATTAATTCAGACAAGGTCCTCTTGATCCTTACATGGCATTGCATGGCAGCTTTCAGGGCATCAGAATTGTTACTCAGATGAGTGGACTGGGTATCAAAATACAGGAGAAGCACATAAAGTAAGATAGCTAGGGAGAAAAAGTGAAAGTATGTAGAGGACTTTGCAAACATTACTGTAAAATTTGGGGAGATTGCTTTCTAGATTGAGTCGCCAGCACTAGGGTAGGAAGGAGATGTAAGAAATTTGGCTTGATATACACATAAAAACCATTCTTAAAAACTTCAAAGAACAAGTGGTTTCTGCCATAGCACACCTGAACCAGATTGTTTCAGCACACCTAAAAAAGGCTGCATCCTCTTTCATATTGCAAGCAACATAATGATATTCAGGATTTTTTTGCCCCTGTGAATCTTAAACATTAAACACTGTTCTACACACTTGTTTTATAAAATCTGGATGTAGAAGGGATGTAGGGCACTGGATGTCCTTTCTTCTGTGTTGATGTTGGTGGAGTTGCAGTTCTAGTTTTAGCTCCAGCCCCTGATAAACCATACTGTCCTAATGTTCTTCAGCCAAAAAAACAGCCATTGCTTTTGTACTTTTTAAGCAAATTGAACAAGTGGAAGTAAAGCAATCAATGTTTTTTTTTCTCACTCATATTTTTAGAAATGCATTTGATGGCCTCACTGTTATAGTAAAGATCAGCAGCACTGTGGTTCTATCATTTCTATTAAATGGCACTGCTTTAGACTAACTGGCAGTAGGCTTTTTCTACTCACCAAGCAGTTTCATTCAGATAACTCTTCAGTCATCAAAGGCTTCTTCTTTGGTTGCACCACAATCATTGTGACAGTTCCAGGTAAGAGTATTTGGCAGGGATGGCTCAAGGGTTCATTCTTTTCAGAATGTTTACTTTACCTGACATATCTTTCCTGGGTGCCACAGTGATTAGGCATCTGTATATTATTTAAGGGAAGCTAAGGAGTAATATTCTTCCCTAGAATATCTGTTTCCCTAGAAACAGATAAAGGGTGTATAATAAAAATAATAAATAACAAAACCCCCTCAGTACTGAAGAGGTGCTAGGAGAGATGCTTGTACAGCAAGCAAAACATTGTAGAACAGTGTGAGCATGTGCATTCTAGGTAGGGCAGAGAATATAGACTGTCATCAAGATTAACTGAAAATTATCACTTATAAATTACTGTAAACAGGATTTTAAAAATTAATTTCTTCACAAACTTTAAATAAACTTGGGTTGATAACTTCCAGGGCTTCCTTCTGGGACAAAACATTTGGAAAGACTATGATCAAAATGGTTTGGTTATTTCTGGAAAGGAAGTGAATACATACTGTTCTGTGTAAAATTTTGAGCACTTTTTCTCCCCTGAATTGCACCTTTCTTTTGCTATTTCATTATACCATAAAAATCTATTGTCAAAGTGTGATCTTCTTTCCTTGAAGTACTAGTTCCTGTTGAGAAAGAGGCTATTGTTGCCTTATTTCATGAGCTGAAATGATTAAGACCTGTAGAGTGACTCTAAATATTTCTAGTTATGCTATTGAGTCACAGGCTTATCAGTAGGATTCTGTGCTATGGTATTTGTGGAGATCTGGATAGATCCAAATCTTTAGAAACATGGTAATTTACAAATAAAAGATGAGATTATGAGTTGAGAGTTTAAAATCAAGATGAAATCTGCTGGATAATGCAAGTACAGCACTCACTCATTGAGCAGTTAAAATATTTTGTTCAAGTACATAAAATCCAATATTTTATTTTTTCTCTTCAGTTAAGTGTGTGCCTTCAGGCCCTTTTTATTGCATGCTTTTCAGAACTTGCTCCAGAGACAGAACTATTAATTTCCTCCTAGGTTTCTGCATAGCACTCCGCACTACAATGCTTCAAAAACCATTAATGAAGTTATTTTCACAGCACCCCCACGAAATGAGGAGGGATTATTGTCCTCATTTGACAGATGGAGACTGGGGCAGAATAAATTAAAGTTGAAAGCACCTACTAATTTGGGAATCCAGTTTGAGACATCCTGCTCCTATCTTTTTCACAATATTCAATATTGGGTAGTGAGCTGAAGGTGATCAGGGTGATCAGCACTTCAAGCAAGGCAGACCCCAGGTTTTTAGTCAGGTATGGAGCGCATGAGGAACATACAGTTGATAGATGACCTTGAGTGAAAAGCTTGGCTTTAGGAAACTTGTCCTGTATCTCATACACTGTTATAAGAAAAAAAACCAGATGTAGACTCCAAACTCTTTGAGGAAACTTTATAACTACTTCAAGTAGAAAATTGTCTTATTTTTCTTTTTTTTTCCCTACCTTTCTTACTCATTACATAATTCTGAATGTCAGCAATGCATGGGGCAGCCCATCTCATCCTTGGACAGCAGCCTTCTGCCCTGCATTGATTTATCCTGCAGACAAGTCTATGCCACGCATTGTGTCAAACAGTGATGTTGTGGAAAATTCAGTTTGCAGTTATGTAAATGTACTGGTTTTAGCTGGGATAGAGTTAATTTTCTCACAGTAGCTAGTATGGGACTGGTTGCGTGATGTGTTTAACCAAATGCCAAACTCTTGTCCTGTCTTTGATCATAAACTCTGAAGTTTGAGATGTATCACCAGAGAGAGCTCCAGGGTGCTAATCAGATAAAGAGTATACTGGTGTAGAGAGGCTCTGCATGCGTTTCTGTAGGCAGATGCAGTATGAGCAGGGATGATTGCCTGTTAACTGTACTGATTTCCTCCCATTCCCCATCTCTTACCCCTTTGTGTTATACCTAGATCTCCGACATTGTAGGGTAAGGAGTACTGCGTTTTGCTTGTGTAGAATTTAGTATATTGTGGTCTTGATCAAGGAACTTCAGTTGTTTTGGTAGAGTCTCTCTGCTTTCATGTTATTCATGCTATCACCAGAAAAACAATGAGTCTCAGCTAGATAATTGAAATATTTTCTGTGCGGAGTGTTCTCTGTGGGCCTCTGAGGTGGTGATCACTGACAGTTTGCTGCTACCTAGAATGTTGTAGGGAGAATTGCGATTTTTTCACTAACTTTTGTTACTCTTAAGTAAGTTTAATGTGCTCTACACTTTTCAATTTACTAAAGTACTAGTAGTTTATTAAAAGAGAACATTCAATTGACCTGTATATCTGTATCACAGGACTGTTGTGAAGATTATTAATTAGATAATGTTTATAAAGCACTTTTTATAAGTGAGAAGTGCTATAAAGTGCTAAGTATTATTATTACAGCATGATAGAGATCACAAAACACAAGTGAATCAGCTCTAGGTTTAATCCTTATAAGGCAAAGCATACCAGGGGCAAAATAACATTGCAGTTATTTTTCTTACATCCAGCACTTCATTAACTACCACATAGGGTTATATAACTCTGTGAGAGTCTAACTTAGTGAAGTCTATAATCATAGCAGAAAAAGTTCTCACGGGTTTTGCAGGCAAGGCTTGTATGTACAGCCTTTAAGGTCACACACAGTTATCCAACTATGCTGCATTAGTGCCTCCAGTTGCATGTAGGGACGTCACTGCCCCATTTGACACTCTCCACATTAACCCCATCACGCAATGCCTCTGTCTAGGTTGGATAATACATGGCATGAATACAGGTCTTCCCTACATGTAAAATGGCATAATGCCATTAAATGCATACAGACATCTGTATCTGCTCAAGATTTTACTAGGCTTTCTCTCACCAGCTCTTTTCCACACTCCTTAATCTCTGCTTTTACTCTAAATTTTTACTGAAGATGTGTGAAAGACACCCCAGCAAATCCATCACTATTTTTCTGGCTCCAGTCAAGTCTTTAATGTCTTTGAGAAAATCAGTCAGCATTTTCTTTTCTCTTTAATTCTCACTTACTGCTTATCTTGCTGCAGGTGGCCTACTACTACTGCTGCAGTCATTGCTTTTCCTGAGGATGCCATAAACACAGAATATTTTCTCAAGTCAAATTCTAGTGCTGCCTGTTTTCTGCCTCATTCTCTCTAGAACATTCTTGAGCCAAAACCTTGAGAAGCAGCATTTATTACTTGGTATAGCTACCTACTGAGAAGAGGAATGTGAAATAGACGTCCTAAAGAAGTGGTGTGCCAAAACTATGGATGACAGTCCATTAAGAAAAATCATGTGCCTCTTTCAACGGGATTTAACTTCTCCTAGGTGCTTTTTTTTACTTTGTTTTATTTTGGTTGCGGCTTTTTGTTTGTTTGGGGGGTTTGGTTTTTTTTTAAAATTGTGATTGTTTTTTGGGGTTTTTTTTTGTTTTTTTTGTCATTGTTGTTGTGGCGGGGTTTTGTTTGTTTTTTATTTTGGTTTTTGTCTTTTTTTTGGTTTTTTTGGGGTTTTTTTGCTTTGTTTTTGGGGTTTTTTTCTTTTTTGGGATGGGATGTTTCTTGTTTGGTTTTTCTCTCTCCCTTCTTCCCATAGGAACTGCCAGTAGACAGCCTCTTAAATCATGGCTGCTGGTATGTGGACTGCCTCCCTTTTGACTTTACACTGGCCACCCTAGTCTGACTAAAGCATTCCTCCATCTTACCTTTTTTAAAAAGGCAAACAAGTAAAGGTACACCAAGGTACCATGTTCCTCAGTACAGTTCACAAGCAAACTACTGAGATGAGTTTAATGCATTTTTTGCTTCTGAAATGTGCAAAATGTGTATTAAAATGGCAGGTCTTATATGAGAAGTGCTGAAGAGAAACCAGTTTCCTTGAGCACCAGATACATGAGCTTCAGGGCAACAGTTTATGGATACCTCAGACAGGTGTTTGTCAGGGCCTGGTTGCAGCTCATTGAATAAAACTGCAAAGCACCTGTTCTGAGAGAAACCTGCAGTCTCAAGAACTCACAAGATCACAGATACCTGTCCACATAGTTTAGACATCCTCAACAAAACCTGCTTCAGAGAATCTGGAACGCTATATTGGGGTCATTTCTAAGAAGGACACCCATCTGCCTTCAATTCCAGACACTGACTGTGGCACATACAGAGGCTCTGTGATCTAGAACAGATGGAGGCTGGTGAGACCTGCCCACAAGCACATTCATAGGTACAAGGTAGGTAGCTAAGGGTGCCCTTTAGGACTTGTCCACAAGGTAGACATGTTGGCCCTCCTGTGGGAAGCAAGGCAAGTAGAAGTCAGCTTGACCATAAGCAACAGCCTAGTGTCTCTTGTACATAGGAGTAACTTTGAGATGTGAGAAGTGCTAGAGTGAAAACACAGATTAACAGGCAAAATACTTGATTTAGGGACTTGCCAATACATTTCTATACTTCTGAGTTTGTGCAGTGATAGCATTTCTGTGTGGGTAACACAATGAAGAGAGGGAACGCTAACTCTGTTAAGGAAAGGGAAGCTCCACCTTGTCTAAATTGGAACCAGCTGACTCCAAAACCCAACAGCATGGGGAGGGGAATTATTTATAGTCAAACCAGCAAGGGGAGGATTATTTATAGCCAAACCTGGAAGCAAGGCGACAGGTGGTGAGGAGCACTTGGGTCAGACAAAGACATCTGCTGGGAATATCAGCAATACAAAGGTAACTCTGTATCCAGTAGTAAATGATAGGACAGAAATTACAGCTGACCTGGAGGAAGAAAGGTTGCAGAAGCATATTTGAGGGAAGTAACAACATGTCAGACAAAGGAATTAGCTAAAAGTAGGCATGCTGCCAAAAATAAAACCTATGCACCATTGAGAGACCCAAAGTGAAAAGCAGGTGAACTGAGTGCTTGGGGATGAACAAGGACTGACCTTCACCACATAAATGTGGCTCAAACAATTGATACTAATGCAATATTGTAATACATTATTATTACCTGGACAAAATAGATCAGATGTGGGAGTATTTCAGTCTAGGGCTATAAATGCCATAGAACAGTCATGAGGATGGGATGTAGATTTCTGTGGTCCAACCAGATATGATTTCTCAATGAAAAGGTATACAATAACTTGGCTGGGAACTGCTGTTCTTGTGTAGTGTTATAAAATGGTTTTGGAATATCTAAAGTTTGTGTAAGCTTCTTGGTGTGGAGGTTTGTTTTTTTTTAATTAGATGAAAACTCACATAAAATAGAAGGTGGCCTTATACTACTTGTTGCCTGCTCAATGAAATGAAGACCTGATTCTTGTTCTCACTAATGTTGCTCGCTGTGACTGTGGCTTTATATAACAGTCAGAAATACATAGAGACTGACTGTTTGAGTGTAAAGGTGTAAAGAAGGGATAGTGTAAATGAAAATTGTTCTTTGCCTGTGCAGTTGTGAGAAGTATTAATGAGGTAGCATTTACTCATTTATGAAGTGGCTTTGTGTGTCAACAGGCCAAAGTTCAAAGAAGCAGTTTTGGGACAATTCACAAGATTAGGCTGAAGATCAGGTCTTCAGACACAGGCACAAATGGAGAGGTCTCAGTCATACATTAATTGCCTCAAGGTATCTATCTATACTTAGTGATAGCCACACTATAATTAGGTTTCATGTCTGTGTGAGGGAGTGTACAATAACCTTTGTGATTCAACACTGGGCATCTACTGCTACTCTTTAAACATTCTAAAATGTGCTTTTGGGACGCTTGCAGTGTCTCAAGCAAATTCAATGGGCTAGAATAATCTCTTACACTATCTTGTGTTCAGGTTTTTTTCTATTTTAAAAAGAAATAATGAAAAAACAAAGTTAAAACAGAGGAAATCTAGATATAGTCAAAGAAAGACTACTGTAGAAGAGACTTGGATTTTTAATTCAAAGTGGGAAAAGTTGCTAAATGAGGAATTCTCAAATGGAGAGGAATTTTTGGGAGAGGAAAGAGATAGAAAACTGGTCAAATTAAATTTTATGCAAGTTTTAATTAGCATATAGAACTCATTGGCACAAGATATCACAGGAGCGGAGAACTTAAGAGGGTTGAAAAAGATCATGCATTTGTATGGATAATGAGAAAATCTAAATTACATTGATTAGAATAAAAACATTAATAAAGATGTAAAACTTAATGCTTGTGGGCAGGAGCCAAACACATATGAATGGGGTTCCAGGGAAACTTCTTGCTTGAGGTGATTATTCCATAATATTCCCATATTCCCCTTGGACTTTTTTTTTTCCCTTTCCTGTGTAGCAATAGGTACTGATGCAATTGAGGATCTGCTAAGAGACTCTGTTTCTTTGCATTTATGCCTGTGTAGGAGGGAAGAAAAGGGTGGCCCAAGAATATGCTCCTATTTAGTGCTTCTCAGAAGGAAATAAACTTTAGACAGTAGTAGAGAACACAAGCAAAGTAACCTTGCTGTAACTGTCATTAGGGCTGGCTCCTGAGTTATGCGGAAGAAAGACCTGCTCAAATTTTCCTTAGCTCTCAGGCCTTCCATCTGCTGCTTGAGCCAGGGGTTGAATTCTGAGCAATGCAGAGTATAGATGACTTTCTGCAAACCCATTGTGGTTTTACCCCCATCTTCTCCTTCAAAGTGAGTTTAGCATTTGAAGTATATACAGAGGTTATTCCTGCCCAAAAGTGATGGTTCCTCCTCTGTAATCTGCCTCATACCAGCACTCTGCAGGTCACAGGACGCGAGTGGTCTGTCAGGGGCAGTGCACATTAGGTCTGTGGCCTGGGGGCCTCAGTGCAGCCCCCACCTGCCAGGTGAGCCAGCAGAGCAGATGTGCTTTCCACCCTGCCCTGCATCTAGCTGGGACTGCATCTAGCCACATGGTGGTTTGCTTCCCTGACCTCTGTTCTGCATGGTGAGATAGAAGAGTCAGGGAATAACTGAGAGAATCTTACCAATTAGAAATGACGGTAGGTTGGTGCTAATGTTTTAGTAATTTCTAAAGGTAATGCATTTAATTCTGCCTTTTGCTGTTGCTTGACTGCTGTAGCCACTTCCAGGCACTGAATTAATCTGAATGGAAATATGAGTGAAAAAGCACAGTAGCCACACTGTATTTATTATGAATTTGAGAAGGAAGAAGAAATTGCTTCAGCACTGCCTCCTTTTCATACTTCATATCTCTAAAAGTAGCCAGTTAATTACATTCCATGGTTACTGCTATTGTAATATGTGCTTATTTGAAGTGCAAAGATAATAATCGATTGTATACTCTTGACTACACTATTAATGGTTTCAATACCCACATTGTGTTTACATTTTACTTTATAACTAACACTTAGCCATTGTGGTTTTAACATGTAGTAATTCAGTGAATTCTGTCTCCATGTAATGCCCTTGCCATTTCATTTGCGGTATTAAGTGTTGTTTTTCTAGGAAGGTCTTGAAATGTGGGGCATTATGTATGAGTTATGCTAATTTGTTAGGGCAATGAATACATTAATTTCATTAGTAAATGGCCTCAAAGCAATAATTACCAGTGTAGGTGTGTCAGAAACGATCATGTTCAGTTTTGCCAGTTAATTATTAAGATTTTGTTCTAAGGGACCCAGATTTGACATCCAGCTTCAGTTTAGCCATAAATAAAAGTCTGAAGTATATCGGGCTGAAGAAATCTAGCCAAGAACTTGTTTTGCTCTTAGAAATTCTCGCATTTTGTCTAATTGTGACTGCCAATAAGATGCCAAAATAATTAGTGCCAGTGCTATGAGGTTTATACTATACCTCCCAAAAAGGCACATCATAATGAAAATAGCAATTGTGCTTTCTCGTTCCTCTCATCTTGCCTTATGTTACAGAATGTTGAATTATTCAATGGCAGTATTACTTGCTAGTGCAGTATTAAATTTGAAATGGCTGCAGTTTATCGTTAAAGCTTACGGGTGGTTTTTAATAGAGTTTACTTCTAATGGCCTAATTAGGTTTCTAAGTTATATCTGTGCACTTCTTGAACTTTACATGGCTAGCTCCATGTAAAGGAGACAAATGGAGGCCTCTGTTCACCTGGATTACTTTCCTTAGATGTGACCCTATTTTTAATTACAGTCATCTGTTGGGAGCACCTAATAAGCCATTGTTCAGTCATAATGTGCATTTAGGCACCTTGGAACTGTATTTTTCCCAAAGGAAATGTGAAATTGAAGAAGGCCAATGGCATTCTGGCTTGTATCAAGAATAGTGATTGTCCCCCTCTGCTCAGCCGTGGTGAGGTTCTGCCTCAAGTGCTACGTCCAGTTCTGGTCCCTTGACTACAAGAAAGGTATTGAGGGGCTGGAATGAGCCCAGAGAAGGTCAGTGGAGCTGGGGAAGGGTCTGGAGCACAGGTTCTGTGAGGAGCAGCTGAGGGAGCTCATTCAGGAGAAGAAGGAGGTTCAGGAGAGCTCATCAGTCTCTACAACTGCCTCAAAGGAGAGCATAGCTAGGTAGGGGTCAGCCTTTTCTGCCAAGTAGCAAGTGAAGGGACAAGAGGAAATGGCCTCAAGCTGTGCCAGGGAAGGTTCAGCTTGGACATCAGGAAGAATTTCTTCATGGAAAGGGTTGTTAAACATTGGAAAGGACTGCCCAGGGAGGTGATAGAATCACCATCCCTGGAGGTGTTCAAGAAATGACTGGACATGGTGCTTAGTGCCATGGTCTAGTTGGCAAGCAGGTGACCACTCAGTGTTTCGACTTGAAAAGGCTCAGAGGCCTCTTCCAACTTAAATGATTCCTTGGTTCTGTGAAAAATTGTGTACATGAGCTGAGATCCATTTCTCAATTATTAAAATGATAGCAAACAAGAATCTCCAATGTTTCATTTTTGTGATCTGCTTTGTAAAATAGAACCAAAAAAAGAGGGACAGAGACCCTCTGTTCTCATGACTGGAGCTACTTACAGCTTCTTTCAAAACATATTTATGTAGAAATTACA
Source organism: Passer domesticus (assembly GCF_036417665.1). NCBI lineage: Eukaryota > Metazoa > Chordata > Aves > Passeriformes > Passeridae > Passer > Passer domesticus. The sequence goes on from NC_087480.1 coordinate 47,630,933, forward strand.
AAGCTGAACTTTCTGGTTGATTATAGAATAATATTGGAAAAAATAGGACAGATAATTTTTACCTTTTAGATATATCAGCAAACAAACTGCATTACTCTGTTGAATCATAAGAAAATGCACCATATGTGGAGGCAAAGGACATGTAGAATTCCCTCTATTTCCCATCAGTGGACATGAATAACAGGTGCTGACAGCAACTATTTCAACTCTGAAATATGTTTGATGTTGAGTGCAAGACTCTAGCCAAGCTCTTCAGATTTAGAGCGTAGGCCATCATTAGTCTGACCCAGTAAAGTATGTGCTGTGCAGAGTTTGCTTGCTGACCTTAGTTCATAATCCCAAGCAGAGTCAGTGAATAATGATATGACATCTCAGTTCATAGATTTACAGATACGAAGAGTGGGTGTCTAATTGTTGCTTTCTTCTTTTGCATGATTGATAACTTTTCACTAGTTAAGCTGATACTTGGTTTGCCTTGGGAGAGAGACAAGCAAATGCAACTTGTCTCACAGTGAGTTTTAGTGTATGTCTGGACAGCCTGATTACTTTAATTCTTTTCTGGTCAAGCTCCTGAGAATCCTAGGAAACCATGCAAGGAAAAATAAGTATTGTGCTACTACTGCAGTAATTGTAGACCAGTATATCTGTTTCTCTTGTTGGATGGTTTTATTCTGGACTGCTTCTTTGCTTCTCTGGTATTTGTTTAGAAACTCAGAAGCCAAGAGAATGAGTTCCTTTCTGTGTCAGATTGTGTCCTTCTCCCAAGACACCAAGACACTGTGAGGAAAATGAGTCTTCCTTGTTTATTGGGCAATTAAGTGAAACATATTGACAGTATTCCACCAAATCTAGAGTACCACAAATCTATCAGAGTAACTCGGGAATACTTTTCACCACAGAGATTCTTGAATATGTAGACAAAATCCCTTCTTTAATTTTATTCCTAAATAATAAATTCTGTGGGAAATCAAGTTTTGTAAAAAGCTGTCAATAACAAAGAATATTTATTCTCTCCCCATGATCAAACATCCTGGTCTTTTATGGAATAGGCTGCCTACTTACATTTTCTTATCTTTCACCCTTAATATTGAATTTAAACATTTAATGATTGATTTAGTATTTATTGCATAGTTTAATAAAAGTTTAGCGATATAATGGAGCTGGTTACAAAGATATGCCCACTAGAAACTCATTTACTTACAAAATCAAGTGCTAAGTAAAATAAACATCTTGGCTTTCTACTGACATTTTATAGCCACCTTAAGGGAAAGGTGGCAATGGGGGTTGTGTTGCCATGTGGGTTTAATTCATGAACTTCCACTCAGAGTGCTCAAAGGCAATACAGTAGTTGAGCCAACTTTCTCTGTTAAATTACAAAAAGAGAGATTTTTTTTTTTTTACCAAATACAAGGGATCAACTGCAGCTGCAAAAAGGAAATTTAGAATTATCATCATACCCGTATCAGAAGGTCCTTTATATTTATAGTTTCATAAAAGTTCACAGCTAGAGTATTTGATGCCAACTCATAAAAGAACTAATGAAAATTTCTGCAGATCTTTTTTTTGTGGACAGTGATTTCTTAATCCCCTAAATCCTGATGAATTGTTATATTCAAAACATTTGTAAAAAATGGATGGAAAAGGACTTTGTGATTCTTTAATAGGGTAGGTCACATTTTAACTCACTTAGGGACAAACTATGCTACTGTCTTATGTGGGAAATATCACCATACTCCAAGCGCATCCATTAACACCAAGACAACTGTTTGTGACAGTATTATTAAAAAAAAAAAAGAAGATAATATTATGCTTCTTTTCTGAAGGCAAATTGCTCTCTTGTTTGTATAAACTTTAAAATTTTATTTATAATCACAAAAATTATTATTGTTTCAACATTTTAAAAGTGTAATTAAGCAGTAAGTTTCTTTGAGATAAATAGTATTTGGCAATAATGAAAACCTTGTGTTTTAATGTACCTCAATGAGTGTTGTAACTCAATAATTCACAGATTCTCTAAGCTCTTGTGTCTAAGTGCAGAAAGCTTCTTCTAGTTACATTCCTAAAAGTATGAAAATTAAATAAATGTTTTTATCTCCAGCTGTGGAAAACCATTCCCAAAAGAAAAGTTAGGTGAATATTTATAAAATTTGAGGGTAATATGAGTTTTGGTGATTTCTTCTAGCTACTGATCATTCCCCTCTCTCCCTCAACCTCTCGTGTTGTCTGTTTGGAACATCAAGGCTACCCTAAATTTGTCACTTCCATATTATTGCTCTCTTCTTCCCTGTAGCCTCATCTACTTGGAGAGAGCCTGTCCCACCAAGAATCGTGTATTGTCATGGTTTAATGCCAGCTGGCAACTAAATACCACGCAGCCACTCACTCACTGCCCACACCACCTACCTTGGTGGGGAGGAGAATTTGGGCCAAAAACATGCAATCCTTGGGGTTGAGATAAGAACATTGAGAAAGTAAGATGGTAATAACTGTAGTGAAAGGAGAAATGGATGGATGGACAAATGGACACACAATAAAACTGCTCACCACTCACTAACTGATGTCCAGCCTGTTCTCCAGCAGTTCAGCAACTTCTGGCCAACTACTCCCAGTTTATATGCTGGGCATGACGTTCTGTGGTGTGGAATATCCCTCTTGCCAGTTCAGGGCACCTATCCAGGCTGGGTTTTCATCCAGTATTTTGTGCACCTGCTTGCTGGCAGAGCATGGGAAAGTGTAAAATGCTTTATTTAGGGTAAACACAATTTAGCAATAACTATGATTGTGTTATCAACATTATTTTCTTACTAAATTCAGATCACTACCTTGTACCTGCAACTAAGAAGAAACGTAACCCTATCTGAGCTGAAACCAGGGCCTGTGTTTTTGAAGCTGCTTCCAAGTTTAACTTTTCCGTAGTGAGAAGTGTTCTGGATGATGATAATAATAGGCTGTCTCTTGCTGCCAACAGAATAGAGAGCCTGTATTTCAGAACCAGAAAGTTTCCAATCCTACTGCTGTAAAAGGATTTCTCTCTTAGAAAGAGGAGTTCCTTTAATTTAACATACTTTCCTTTAGGAGTAAAATGTCTTGCATAGGTGTGGCACTGGTCACTAGAAGAAAATCACAACAGATTTTGAAGCTTTGTAAAGAGCAGAATCATTTAGGAACTGCCCTTTTCAGGTAGAAATGAGGAGAAGAGGAGTGGAAAGTGATGGGGGAGAAAAGCTCTGTTAGTTTCACTATGCTGGTTCTTTAGGTTTCTGAGCTGGTAAATAAGGGCAGTGTCTGTATTTTCATCTGTGTAGTTGTGAAAACTTGTGAAAAAAGCTTGCTGTCTTTTTTTCTGCCAAAGGTTAATAGTGAAATCTGACCTCTTCCATAGATCCCTCTGAGACACACCTACCAGAGCTGAGCCATTCAGCTGCCCTCACAGCCTGAGCCATTTTATCATTTTGCATGCAGTGTGTCTCAAGCTGTGAAGCTATTTGTTGAACTAGGTCGTGTTACTGTTTGACTGAGAGGAAGACAAATTGTCCATATTATTCCATATTATCCTTAATTTCCATATAATTGTTTTAATCTTTGTTTTATAATAAATACATTGAAGTGTCCTGACGGTACCTTTTGGCTTGCTATTGTAGGTGTCTCATTTAGAGTCCAAGCAAGATGGAAATGTTCAGGGCTGCTTTTTCTTCCTCTCACCTGAATGGTTCACAAAACACACTCTGAAACTAAAATATCAGTCATTCTCACTGCAGAACTCTCCTCCCATTTAAAAGCAGGTGAAGCTGTGTTTCCCATCTATCTCATTCTGAAAATGTTTAGCAAATTGGATTAGGACAAGGGATAGTTTTGGCTGGAGAGATGTGTCATGCCGTCCCCACAGAACATCTAGCTGTTGCTAGGGGATCATATGTTCCAGGTTAAAAGGAGCTGGGGATGCGGAGAGAAGGAATATTTTACCTGTAGCTAACCACTGCTTCCCATCTTGCATCTTGACTGCGTGTTTTTTTAAAGAGGCTGAACAAGTAGTCTTACACAAAGAAAATGACAGTCTGCAGAAGTTCTCAATGGTCAAGATTAATGAGAAAACACACGAGTCTTCTCTGAGTGCTTTCAGTTTGGCACCCCACCTGGGTGTTTTATGCCCTGCTAATAACATCTTGTCCGCATTCTCAGTGGCCAGCCACTTGCAGCTTTCACTCCTGGACTCTTTAATTCATGGTGGCACTTTCTGATGTGTCTTTGTTTAGGAGTGGTTACTTCGTGACACTGCCCATTCACACACTTGAACTTCACTGGCAGGAATCTGCTAAAGGGAGGACTCCCTTGGGAGCACCCAGCCAAAGAGCACACACTTGGATATAATTGGTCCACACCAGTCTAATGGGAGGGAATAGGCATTAACAAAACACAAACTGATATGGAAGCAAAATAATGTTCTGGAGAGTTTTTCCGTTCAATTCTGTAGAAGTATTGGCAACCTATCTGTGGAGCTTAATGAAATGTTATAATCCCCCTATAAAACATCTGTGGGACACCACAGAAAGTCTGTAGAAAGTGTAACATTGTATAATATATGTTTATAATATATGGGTATTCTTGTTTGGTTTTGATGGAAGGTGGGACAGTGACTGAATTTAGTGGGCTGGCAGAGTTGTCAGTGCATGCCCAACAGAACAGAGAAATAAGGATACTTCATCTAGCTCTTTCATGAGTTGTTTTTAAGCCTGAAATAGAATTTAGTCTTTAGAGGGAACAAGCATCCTAATTTCACCAGATGTTAATGTTTAATTCTATGGTCCCTTTAAAAACAAGCCCAGTGTAAAGGGGAAAGTAATATGAATACATTTTTTGACATTTTGTTTATTAGCATTTTATCTAGGCTAGTTGTAAATGAATAGACTTGTCAGCAGAAATCTCAGGGTGAAGCAAATAAAGAATCTTAATAGGCAGGGAGAAACAGAACTAACGGCAAATTCCTCACAAAGAGGTCTAATTTATTAGTTTCTCTTTCATGAAGATTCTGTTCTGGATTCTGGCTTTGTCAGAAGAAACAGCTGAATGATGACATGGATTCTCAGAAAAACTGTGCTGTCTAGTAGGAAAGAAAGGAAAAAAAGGAGGGAAGCAAGTCTATTTCTTTTAACACTTTCTTCAAAATGCTTCATACCCCAGAGTGAAGTTTCTTAGTTTGATTTGTTGGTTTCAGTGAACTTTCTGAGTTTGTAGAAATGCTGTGAGGCCTGATTCTTCTTGTAAGTGACTGACTGCAGTAAAACAATAAATTAGGGTTTCTCTGGGTCTCTGTTGTGCATATGGTGCAGGGCAATGGGTTCAGGATATGCAGCTTTGCTGGAACTGCTTCTGGCTTGATACAGACACCTATACCCATTGGGAATACTGTCACAGTGCTCTTGGGGCCAGTAGAACTGCTGGGAGCTACAGCACTGCCTCATTTCCTCTGCCCACGCTGGTTGCACCAACCTGTTCTCCCAAGCAAGCGAAGAAACCACAAAGTCCAGAGTTAAAATTATGACATTTTCTTGGAGTATGCTTACTAGTTACAAGCTGGACATTTTGTATTGCTCTATAGAGCATACAACTAAATTAAGTTGTGTAATTAGTAAAGTAAGTGTCATCTACTTTCCTCCCAAATCTATTATTGTGATTGAGAGTGTATGTGTACAGCTCCTCAGCCAGGTGGGCATGAGGAGCTGTCATGTGTCACAGTACATTAGAATTAGTTGTGGACCCTTTTTCAACAGAAGTCATTATTTGCCAAGATGACTAAAACTTCTCTGACCCAACCCATTCAGCTTTCAATTTTATGTCGACAGTATCAGAGAAAGTGCAGTGTTTTCAAAAAAGTAATTGCTGAGTGACCTCATAGGGCAAGTTCATCCTCGTATTCCTTCCCTTGCCTTGGACAAGAGAAAGGCACAGAATGTAAAGATGCATCCTTAAAAGTGCTTGAAGTCAAGATGGAAAAAGGAGAGGTAATGAATGAAGTAGAACAAGACAAATTAAATAAATTTATGGAAATCATCTGTTTCTTTGTTTAATTAAATCTCCTTTCCCAGTGTTAAACTCATTCTCTGAGCCTGTATCATTATCACCTGACCTTGTCAGAGTGCCATTCTGAAGTATACAAAAACACCCCCCCAAAACCAAGCAAACAATCAAAAAAACCACAGGGATGAGAAAATTGCTGAATCATGGCAATCTAGAAGTTGTAATATTTTTAATTTGGTACTTTACTTGTATTTTATTTTATTGCTCTTTTGGAAACACTCCTGGCCTTTTTGGTGGAAGGAAGAATGAAAGAACAGATTTAAGCCATGTAAAGGTAGTAAGACAGTAGAACTCATTTGATTGTGTAGACTAGTTGTATGTAGTTTGTTTTTCTTTCTCTTCTAACTATGTTCCTAAAATGAATTTCTTCCATAAATCCAGTACAATAACTTCTGTTTCAATAAATGCCTGTCAGGCTTTCTCTCCTGCTGGAGAAACAACCTTAGAAATCAAAACAACTGTTGTAGCAACTTAGGAAATGCACTTGTACTTTCTCTTGCATTTCACCTTTTCTTTGTCCCAGATCCTGAAGGAAGAAGAGCAAGATTCCAGGAATGTGGTCTAACAAGTTTGTAACTTACATTATATTTCAGGGAATTATCTGGTCGTTATTCATCCAGTACGGGTCATTCATCCTGTTGTAATCCACTTTGCAAAGGGCTCATGTCAGCTCCCTACCCCATTAACCAGGTATAGCACCACTGCTAAGATTTCACTGCTTTCCCCTCCTGCAAGGCAGTGGGAATTGACTCCTTAGTGGTCGGGAGATTCAGTGTCAGCCCTATTCTTCAGCTCCTTTTATTACTAAGTGCTTTCCCCTATACAGCTGCAGTTTTAGTTTTCTAAATGGACAAGATGCCCTTTTGAAAAGTTCTGTACAAAGAATGACTTGCTGAATTGCAACTCTCCTTTTCTCATCCCCTGAAGAGGAAAGAAAAAGAGATAACATGTTTGTTGCATTTGCTCACCATGAATATGCTTCTCTTAGTTCCACAGAGACTGTGTGATATGCATGGGGAGATTCTGAAGTGCAGTAATTTTACTGTGCTAAAGCTGTTATCATTTTTTAAGACTCAGTCTTCTGGATGGAAACTGAAGGCAAAAGGAAATGTTGATCAGGTCTTCTGATTTATTTGGGACAGGGAAGAGAAAAAGGAAAAAGAGACTTGACATCTACAACACTTAGTGTCGTGAAACAAATTCCTATTTTAGGCCATGTGAACAGAGTTGAATTCTGCTCCCTTATAGCTTAATTCTGCTCCCTTATAGCCTTATAGTACCACTTTTTCATCCCAGACACAGCTCCTTCATCTCTCAGGCTGCCAGAAATGTGTTCGAACTTACTCAAGGTCCTTGAGCACAACAGTGAAGATTGGATAGTTTGCATAATGTTGTTTGGGAGGTTTTTTTTTTTAAAATTTCTGAATGGGACATTAGCTTTATGAATTTGACATTAAAGGCAGCCTTATTTATCCACATTAATGTGAAATTAATTTCATATTACTAAATTAATAGGGTGATGAAACATTTAGTTCCTTTCAATACACCAATCTCTGAAGATTTAATTAAAAATATCCTTTTATATATCTCGATTTCCCAGTTGTTTCTCTATGAAGCAAAATGTGATCAAGACATTAAATTTTTTTGCCTAGACCACTTGTGTTTTGGTGTGGAAATACACAGAGCTTACATTCAAGAAGTTGCCTTCTCAAACTACTTTTCATAATGTAATTTTCAAGATCAGATGATCTTGATTTTCTGCCTGACATTATCTTTTCAAACTCACTTAGGACTGAAGTCTGATGTTTTCATATTCAAGATGGAACTGTGTAAGTTAACAGTGTTTCTGCTTGTCTATGGAATTATTTTTTTAATTATTTTTTTTACTTTGAGGAATATAAGAAACAAGTCCTTCCAAAATTATTTCTTGACTTTTTAGGTGACTTTGCTCTCATCTTTTTATCCAGGGGAGCTTTCACCAATCTGGACTAAAATATGCTGTAGTAATATGATCAGGTGATGATTTGTACATACATTGGATATAATATCCTTTTCTTACAGACATGTAATATATGTTTCTTCGAGGAAAAAGTAATGATTTTAATTTTATAGCAGACAGGACAGGAACAGATTATCATTAGAAATGGGTGAGGATGGGGTAGTGTGCCAGTGCTGTACTGCTTAGATTTACATTACCCAGCCAAGAGAGGTTACTTTGGACGAGATGCTGTGCTGGATGTCTATGGGAGAGCTGTGGGGGTTGATCATTTAGTAGCTGAGAATTAGTGAAGTACTGTGAAGTACTTCCTACTGGAATATAAACAACCTGCCAGGCAGATGTCATGTTTCTGTTCCATTTCTCTCTTTCCTTAATCTCACCACAATTAATTGAATCAAAGCCTAGTCAGAAGTGAAGCCCTCCCTTTATGTCACTGTACAAACATGGGCTACATGAATTACCCTACTACTACATTCCGCATTGGAATTTTCATGCTGGCCAGCCCTTCAGTGACCAGAAACTGGTTTTGTCAGTGATTGAGGACTCTCAGAGCAGTGGTCTCCTTGTTTGCTCCTAGGACAACCTCAGATGCTCTAGATTTTTGGCTTCCCCAATTAACAGTAAACCTTGGTGGAAGTAGATGGTGGATTCTTTTGAATTCAACCATCTGGCACAATACAGCAAATGAGAAGTGCCACAGTCTTTTTTCTTTTTTATTTTATTTTTTAAAATATATATATTGGTAAAATTCTGTAATAGAAAATCATATTGCTTGACTCTTTTTACTCTTTTAGTTTAATTGTTATAATCCCTGGGCACAAAGCTTTGGTGTCTTGGTTTCCACAGCCTTCTGAAGGCTTGACATGTTTCACCAGCACTTAGACCTGCGTGGGGAGTTGTGCTGGTGCCTGCTTGGTGTATCTGGGTCTGGAGTGACCCCATGGCTTGGTCTCCACTCACTGTTACATTTCAGTTAAGCATTTGACCAAGCTGATCAGGTTCTCAGAAATTGCATATTTCTGTAAAGGCTAAACATGTGGCTAAAATGGTCAAACTGCAGCTACGTGTTGCTTTTTGAAGGACTGTTATTCCCATTTGATCTTCTATCGCATACTGTCTTTTACAAGGAGAGCTATACCGTGTTTTTAACTACCACAGCCATAATGAAGTTTGCCACTTATTGCCCATCTCAGTGGTGTATGTGGGAAGTGTTCTGGTGCAGGCTGTGGTCAGCAGAGCAGATCTGTGTAATGATGCCTCACAATATAGGGAAAACTGGCAGAATCTTGTGCTTTTCCTTGCCCTTAGGAGTCAGACTCTGTGAATAGGCACTTACACAGTGAATGGAAAATGGAAAGATGTCCTAATTTCTTAATTCTTCTATGTGAATGATGTAGGTCACAGGTAAAATCTTTTTATGACCTGCAATATTGGGATTGTATCTATTTCAGAGCTCATTAAGTTTTGATAACTAAGGTGATTTAATGACACACACTGTATGTACTGTGGGCTTTCTTCTTCGATAGGTATGCTTTACATGATGTTTTACATGTGTAATTCAGATGGTAAATACTGAAAGGAAAAATTAACTCTCTTATCTTCAAGCAAAGGATTGGAGACAATTATCATTTTAAAGGCAGCCTTAAAATAATTCTCAATTGAATCTCTGTTTTGTCTATAATACCTATTCTCTAAAATCATACCTTAAAAATGCAACACTGTTTTGTTTCTCTTCCCCTAGGTTTGTACAATGTAGTTATTAATTTCGTCTCAATTAGTCATGTCAGTGTAGTTTTCTGATCTCAGCATCCAAAATCCTATAGTTTTAATGTGGATGGGAATTTGGATAGGAATTGCTGTGCAGCAGAATGGTGGGTTTTTCAAAACACTTTTACTAAAGACCATGATGAAATATTTTATGCCTGTCCTGTCTGCAGTAAGGAGATGTGGAATTAAGGAGGGCTGTAAGACAAAAAAGCTCCAGACCCGCATATGTTTATTTATGTTAAATTGAAATAAACTATCTAGCTCAATGAGAGAGTTTTTCAGCACTAAGACAAGATTGGTAGTGTTTCTCTACCTCCTTTATTTTTGCACGAGATACTGGCTGTGGAGGGGAGCATGGAGTAGTGCTCTGGCCTCTCATCTCTGGAGAGAGTGGGATTTGTAAAGTGGATAAAGGTCAGTAGGGAATATTAGTTTAGTTGGTGATGTCAGATGAATTCTTCTCTAGATCACACAACCACTGTGCGATTGACGAAGGTATGGTAATAAGCTTTAGTCCGTCAATTTAATGAGATATCGAGGGGGATCAGAAGGATCTAGAGAGGTTTTTAGTATCCAGCGCAATGCTGTGCAAAAATCTCTCACAGAAGAAGGGAGATATTTTAATTGCAGCCCTGAAAAGAAAATATGACTTATTCTGTAGAGCTCTGGTCTGAACTGAGGTCCACACTGCTCTTGAGGTATCCAGACACAGGAGTTTGTTCAGATCATTCCACAGAAGTCAGGATACACCTTTCTAATCACACCAGTTTTTCACCCTTGGTGCGCCTTCGCCTTGCAGGGAAACAAAATACCAAAAGGCATGCAGATACCAGGATGCCTGGTCAGTTCAAAAGCTGTGTTTGTGCTACAGGTGAAGACTGCCATCCTGGGATTTCAATGTTACCAGCAGACTCTTCCCAGACAGCAGGAGAAAACTAAAATTGTAGAGCTCTGCTGGTGTACAGGCACTTTGCGTTTTCCTGCTAATAAGGAGTTTGACATAGCCTTTTTGTGATGGTAGTATCATGCAGAGGGCTCTAAATTATTCACATAAGTAACTAACGTGTTTTATGTCTTCTCAAATTGTCCAACAGCTCTGCAACATCTTTTAAAATACTTGCTGTTTAGAATTTGTGCTCAGAATAATTCCAAGAAAATATTCTGGGTTTTATGCAGGTTCTTTGAAAAGACTGATTTTTCATATTCTGAGAAGCACGTACACATTTTGTTAGTCCCTTAGATTATATGGTATTTTTCCTGTCCCTGGCTATGCAAGGTTGATTCTCAGAGTGTTTTATTTTATTTTTGGTGGGAAGTGTCCATTGCATGCTTTCTATTTACTCATTAATTTTATGAGCATTTGTCACTCAATGCATTCCTTGTATAGATTTTTTGGCCTGCTAAAATAACAGCTGCAAATGCAGGCAGAAAAAGAAACTATTTGTTTAAAGAAAAAATTTGTTTTGAAAATTTTGAAATACTGTGTATTGTGTGATAGCCCAAGTGTTGACAATGTGCTCTGGATACCTCTGTGTGTGCAGGCTCTGGCCTCCTCTGCATGCAGATCACTAGATGTGCTCACAAGCAGACTGCACACACAGAATGTTTCCATATTGCATCTTTCTATCATGGACATCAAGTAGTGATTTGCATATGCAATTGACTTTCAAAGTGAACAATACTGTCAGAGCCTTACATACAAGGACCTGGAAACTGCAAATCTTCATTTCATTTCTCCTGAGGCTCTTTGGTGAGAGTTGTTCTTTCTTTTCTTGCAAAATGACTGCAAATACAAAGATGTGAGTGCTTTATCAGCATTGTAACTATTCTGTGAGAAGACTCCTCACATCTTAAATGCTAAAGCTATGGAAAACAAATTCATATTTTTGGTATCAATTTTTCTTTTTGCCTATTTTAAAATGATTTATTGAAGTAGAAAGTCAGATGATGATAAGATAACACTGTTTAGAGGTCATTAAAGAGTTTTCAGGAAGTTTCTACAAAGGTACTGGTTTTATATTGTCAGTACGATAAGAAAACTAACAATTTATGTCAAAGTTTGCAAAATGTGTTTGTCTGATAAACAGTCTACTCAAGGGAAATCAATCATATTTCCTTCCCAGAGTGTATTGTATTTTTCATGAAGTGAACTTCAGCAACTCTGTGCATTCATGTGTTTGGTATTGTAGCATCTACTAAATCTCCAGAAGATTTTCTTGTTGCAGTACTTGCAGTGCTGTGTGTGGCTTGGGACACATGTGGTACCAGACAACAATAACCAGAAGCTAGGGATTATATATTCTTCTTTAGCCAGGTGAGAACCTCAGAGTGTGTTTCTTCCCTCAAAGGAAAGATGTTTCTGTGAAACAAAAATTTAGTGTGGAAGATGGTCAGAGGGGAGTTACAACATGAAGCTTTGTACAATACTGTTCTGAAGAGACATTCTGCATTAATATAATTGAGAATTATATGTGGCTAAAAACAATTAAAATATAGACAGCATAATCTACCTTCTCACTGTTTTTCTTGTGTGCGTTTCAGCTTATTACAGTAAAAATCGCTTCTCAATTGCCTTGAGCTGAAACAATGCATCTGAGCTTGGGTTAAAAGCCTGTAAGTGCTTCTTTACTTGAAAAAAGTGAAATCATGTTACATTAATAGAAGTATTAATTAATTTGGCTTCATTTTTCAGTAGAATTAGCATTATTGAAAAGTCTTTGCCATCTTTAACTGTGCTTAACTGCGCTTAGTTAAGTGACAGAGTTTCATCTGTAACACCTAGTGATGTGTCAGATAGTGTCGAAAATTATTGTCCAATTTGGAAACCTGAGACGTTACTGAGAAATGCTGTGGGGTGTGTTATAATGAAAATACCAATCCACATTAGCCATGGTTGCCATAAGCAAAAATCTTAATATCTTGGCCAAACCTACTTAAGGTTCATGTAATAAACTCACATTCCTAATTTTATTAGGGATGTGCCAAGTTAAGCACTTTGCTGGCCTTTGGACAGATTTATAGCTTGACTTCTGCTGAATTAGTGTTGACTGACAAGAGGGCATTGTTTTATAGGATGCTATTTAAATAAAAACCTTCAGGGTATTTCTGTAATGTTGTCACTTCAAGCCCGAACTGGAAAAAAGAAATGTGTATTAAGGAGGACTCTTCATTAGTTTTCAGGAGTTTAATGTAAGGCTGTCAAATACTTCCTTATAAGGTAAGATATTGTAATGCAATGAATCAACCCCATCTTTATTCCAGGTTTTAGTATGAAAGTAATCTATTGGACGTCTTGGAAATTGTGTAGGTAAAAAATTACTGTTCATTTTTCCTTGACGCAGTTGTGTGTAAAAAAGACTGTGATCCTCCTTTCCTCTGAATATCAAAAAGGCAGTTGATGAGAACTGTTTACTTTGTAACTTTATTATGGTACATCCCTTGTTTCTGGCAAATATGTCATCTTGTATTTGTTCATTGAATATCCTGGGCCAAGAGGCATTCTGACATTTTCATGTGTAAAGCAGCCTAGTTGTAGACTAGAAAAGTCCTTCCTCTTTATAAAATAAATAAATTGTTTTTAAAAGATGCATCTTTTAGATGCACCTTAGACTGTTTAACTGTTGTGACTCAGAGCAAAATATTGATCCAATTATTAATAAAATTAATATGACCTTTCAGTCCTCTTTTGCCATATATTTTATAGATTAGGACCATGCACCTGGAATCCCATATTACTAATATGAAATTATTAATAAATTACTCAGTGTCTTACCTATGGTCACAGATTTGTATAGCTGATTTGACCATTTGAAAAAAAGGAAAATTATTCCTGCCTCACTGAGGGACTGAAAGGTGCATGGAATGGATACAACTGAACTATTTTTGAGAGCTTCAGAACTAATATCTGACCATTAGAAAGCCTTACTTTTTACAATTAAATTCTAAAATACGTGAAGGAGGTATGATTAGCACCAAAATGTCCTTATTTGATCTATTTAAAAAAGATACATAAGGAATTGGCTTCACTGGGGAGAATGATAAAAGGCACACATAGTTAGTTACATGTGAAAGATTACAAAATAGATTTGCTTTAGGAAAAGAGATATTGTACATACTGATTAAAGTCTACATAAATGAAATACTGGAAATATGCCGCTCGTATCTAGCAGTGCCACTCATGCAGTGGATTTCACGTATGTTTCACTGATTTTCTTAAACTTTGTGGTGGCTATTATATGCACTGACCCAAACAACTGCTCAACCCAGCCAAGAGTATGGTGGGAGACTGAAATCCTCAGAATTCAGCAACAAAATGAGGATGTGAGTTCTGACTAGTAGAAGAGCAGCCAGAGAATAACTGTTGTCAGTTACAGTAAACTCAGTGTAGTAAATTGATGCAGAGAATTTAGTGGACTTTGTCTCACCTGTTTAAATACGAGTTTAACATGACAAAATTTGCCTCACACATTATTTGAGCATCATTATGTATTTCTAAGGCTCCATCACTTGCATGATATTTTACCGAGTTAGTTTAATTAAAAGGTTCTGCTTGGAGCTCATGAATGCAATAACATAAGGTTTACAGAGCCTTGTTCCACAAAAGTGAATGCATATGCACTAGGGCATCCATGTGACTGCTGGTCACTGATGGAGCTGTTACAGTGTTATGTGAGTATTCCAAGGATGACATGGGAATGAATCTAACCACATGTTCATTAATGTAATCATAGTAGGTGGTAATATAACTGGTTTAAGAATCTGCTTGAAATTGTTCTTATTGATAATTGATCTTCTCCATAAAGGAACACTTGAACTAGAAAAAATGGTGGAAAATACCATCTTAGATTTATTTTTTAGTTGTTTTACTTTTATGTGGATAAGTATAATTTAAATATCATTTAAATATCAAACCTACTGTTAAGGGTAGCAGTTAATGAACTATGTGTTCAGTGTTTGAGCTGAGGGTCCTGGTCCTTGTCCTAGTTCAATCAATAGTTTAGTTGGAGCTGGGTTGCATGCCACTGTAAATATTTTGTCTTTCAATAGTAAGTCAGGAGTCTTGTCTAGATATGTGGTCAAGAATAAGTCTGAGCTTTTTGAGATCAACACACTGGGTGTGTTCATTGGTTTTCATGCAGGAAACATCAGACTGACATTGCCCAGGCTCGTGTTGTTGGTTTAGCCACCACTTCCTTCTGCACATCAGAGGATAGTGGGTACTTCTATTGTTTATGTGCCAGTTAATGAATTCCATTGGCAGAGGTACTTCACTCCTCAGGACTATAGCTGCCAATTCTACTCTAATTAGTAAGCATTAAAATGAACTCCCAACCTCACAAATCTTTCCCTGACAACTTCACACCCTATTAAACCCTAACTTTCTTGTACCTTAAAAATACTTCTTTCCACAATATAGTGGTTTACTTTATGAGTATATGCATCACTGTTTGTAAAGTCTACCATACACCTGCTGAGCCTAAGAAATCTTGGCTTTCCCCAAAAAGAAGTCAGAAATATTCAGAAGCAGAGGATTCAATTAAAACAATAAAAGAATTTATATGCTTTAAAAGTATGCACACGTGCCTGTATAACCAAAACCTGTGCACATGGTTGCGTACTTGCCACATAATTGTTTGGGTTTTGCAGTTTAAATGTGTATTTGCACATTGCTGCCTTCACAGCCTTTAAAACATTGACCTCTTTATATTTGTGTTCCACACTGCTACACAGTACTTTCTTTTAGCATGAAGAAAGCTTTCTCTTTTTTATCAAATGTGACATAGCCACATATGATATTACACTGAAAATGGGCTGCAGATGACAATTAGAAGCTATGCAATGAGCACATCCAAGCTCTGGTGGTTCTTATGTAATTTTTCCATCAATTTCTACATCAGGCTTAATGAGGAGAAGAGACAGGAATCAAGGGTGAAGAGGAGAGCTCTCCTCCAAAATGCTACAAATATTTGAGAGCAACTCAAAGCATTTGGTGTTGAATACCTCCAAATTAATCAGATTTCCAAAACAATGCATATAAATCAGGTTTTGAAACATATGGGTTTAGAAGCTACCATCTCAAGGAAAATGTGTGGGAAGCAGGTCTTGGGAGCAGACTCCCATTCCTGTTCTCCGTGTTCCTCCTGCTTTTAGCCAGGGTTTCTAAATCAAAATGTATCAACACCCTGGCAGTAGGGATCAGAAATTAATAGCCAAAAGAACAGTCTATGATTCCACATCTTTATTTCTCCTTTTACACTGTTTTCTCTCTTATGCTGGCTGCTGGAAACTAAAGCAAAACCATATCCAAAATATCTTTATGTATCTTGTCAGTTAATACACTGCCACAAGTGCTGGGAGTTTGAGGTGGGCCAAGAAAAAAAAAAGAACCAATAAATGGGAGCCTCCCATTTCCCATCTAACTGGATTTTGTAAAAGAAGACCTGGCCTCTGTTTCTTCTATCCTTGGGTAAAAACCTGCAATGGAAAAATGAATGGTGCTTTTTAGTCACTCATCAACCTGGGGGATAAATCAGGTCTAAGTTCTCTGAAGGGCTAAACTTAAATCCAAAGTCATCAGTCTTCTTGCAAAGGAAGTGTTGGTGAAGATTTGCACTGATCCATATTTTTATTTCTAAGAGACACTTTTGACCTGTCCTTCTATTTTTGTAGGCTATATTAAATGTGGACTTGGTTTAGAGTCAAACTTCAATTCCTTTTGATAAAGAATTAGTATTTGATAAAGATTGTTCTAATTTGTTTTTGATAAAGAATTATTCAGCCAGTCTTCCAGGCATGTTTCTTTTAGTGCTTTTTTTCCCCAACAGGTATATGGTCTAGCTTTGCATAATTATTAGTCTCCCACTTCTTTCATCTGTCCCATTAAATTTGGGGTTCTTTCTCTGCAGTCTGAAGATGCTTCTGCACAAGTGATGTCATCTCTAATCCTATTTTTCATTTGTATCATGGTTATTGCTAACCATTCTTTAAATAAAAATACAACATGATTCTAATATGGCAAGGAGCTCCACGGATAACCATATAATTTCAAAATGATACTGATTTTGTTTATATGCAACATAATCTTTTACAGTTCTTAGTCTTTATTTGAAGCATTGCAAAGTGGATTTTTATGAAAGGTATTATAAAGGACTCCTTGTTTTTTCATAACAGATTTGAACATTAACTGATCAGAGTTCAGATAAATAGTCTTTACTCTCCATTAAAATATTAAAAAGCCTTTGGTAGAAAACTGGCGTAAAGATCCTTCATTCTTGTTTAATGAACACTTGTTGGCAAGTATAACACTTTAATAGCTTTGCAGAATGAATTTTGTGTGTGCATCCTCCATTTCATTGTCAGACACTTGTCCAGGTGCTGGGAATTTATTGGGGCAAGCATATTTTTACTCATTAGTTCTGTATTTGATTACAGAACAGTAAAATATGAGCCACTAAGTCCCCGAGGCATAGCTGTGTACATTGAGATTAGTAATTGCATGTCATCGTGTTTTCCATTGGAATTTATATGAACAGATAGGATAGGTACTTCTTAAGTAGGTTTAAAAGCAAAGCAAATTTGTATTTAATCTTTTTTGCAGGCATATTTTCTCTAATGGAGTAAAGGTTAGGCTAGATGATATATTTTAAATATGGGTTTAATTTTTTTTTCCTTTGTTGAAGTATGAGGTTTTCTTTCTGACAGACTAAAGGAAATATATTGTAGCTGAAAAATTTGACTCTGTATGTGCTAATATAAACACAAAGACTGGTGTTGTTGTCAGCAATGAGTGTTTATGAATATATGTTTATATACAATATGTAGATAATGTTTTTGTCTTTAACCAGGTTTTAATGCTTTAGGTATGAATGAAAAACATGTAGCAGCTCTAAGGATAAATTTTATTCCAACTGAATAAAAGAATGTAAATTTTTTATGTCTTTAGTTTGCCTGTTTTTCAGGAACAACTAAAAGGCCTTTCAAATTTTGTATACTAAAGAAAACTCTCAAAATGAAAATGTAAATTATCAAAAAAACCCTTAATAAATTGAAAACAAAATCTTTTGGGTCATGTTGAAGGGTTAAACAATGCCAAATGTGCTGTTCTGTCCTGTATAAAAGTGCTCGTGAATGCGTTTTCAAAAACTGAATCTAACGAGGTACTTAATAGTCACAAAACTGGCACATTTGATAATTAATGTTCCTTACTGAATTTTTGCTGATGCAGTATGGTCTTAAATGGAGAGAAATGTTAACTCAACGTGTACTTGAACCATCAGCTGTTTGGAAAGTGCCCCTTTATTAACGTGAAATACCTGTGTATGAGCACTCAGCGAAAGGCCTTCGTTAGCACGCCTCCACCTCGGTGTGAGGACTTAACTCTTTGTGGTTTGTGAGCACATGGCGCTGTTCAGGGCCTGCAATATTGTGACTGTGGTCTGTGGGGAGCCCCTTGCCATGCTCCACTGGCAAATGAAGAAATAATTCCTCTGCCAGTGACTGAATGAATGGGTGCCATCCTGAGCAGCACACGCAGGCTGAGTGCCGCCAGAGCAGGGCACTGCAGGGGTGCTGCTCACAGGCCACCCACTCCTCAGTCATAGCAGCTGATGGAACTTGCATTAGTCCTCATTGCACGTGTCCATTGTTAGTGCCATGTACCTGTTTGAGCAAAGTGGTCAGGGGATGATGATATTCTCATCCCCTGGAGGTAACTTGTGCAAAATAGAGGTTTACAGGATGCAGGATTTAGAAGTGTCAATTTAAAACTACAATGAGAAGCCTGTACCTTAACTATGTAGGCAACATACAATTAAAACAGATATTTAAGTTTGAGAAATAAATGTTGAGAATAGGTAGTAAATACTGTTTTCAGTCATGTTCTTCAGCAGTGTGTTTCTTTGTTATTAAATTCCCACTGATTTCACAATACACATATTGAATATAATACACGTTACTGAGCTGAGATTCAGGGGATTTTGAGAGAGAAGGAAATGTTGAAGGGTAATTGGAGCCACATAGGAAGAGTGGAGAAGGGATCCAGTGTGGCAAAAGATGGCTCAGAGAGGAATGTAGAGGCTCAGGGGAAGCTGAAAGTGGATCAAAACAGGACAAATGGAGGCAGAAAGGATCAAAATACCAAGGAGAAGAGAGGATTGTAGGTATATACAATGTTGTTCAGAGAAAAATGTGTGATCAGATAGGATCTGACCAATTTTGTCCTGGCTGACACAAGGTCAGAGGAGCAGGAAATCACAAGCACTGGAAGAGATATTTGGATCCTAAGGATATGGAGAAGGTAGTAAAAATGACCAGAGAAAGAACTATTAGAGCAAATATTAGAGCTGCATGAGAGATGGAGAAGTCATGGTGTCAGGAGAGCTGAGTGGAGATCAGGAAAGGATTACATGTAAAGCTATCAGGAAAGCCAGGAGTGGGTCAGAAAAGCTTGCAGAGATTTGGCTAGAGTGGCCAGAGGGGCAGAATGATGCTTATTGTTCAGCATACTGCAGATAGTTCAGAAGCCCTTACAGAGCAACTCCAAGGGTGCAAGTACCAAGAATATTAGCGTCTTATATGGCAGATCTGATTCATTAGCAAAATTAAGGCTCTTGCTTAGTTTATATCCCATGAGGATTTGGCTTGTTGGATATTGTCCTAGCTGCTGCTTTGGAATCAGTAGTGATTTTTTAGGATGGCTCTTCTTGTAAGGCACAACCTAAGGATTTTAGGCAGCTTACCTACTGAACATCCCAGCATCTGGAGGTTTATGGCCAGGGTCTCAGCATGGTTTTAATAATTTATCTAAAAATAAACTGCTGCCTTGAAGCAGGCAGATCTTTTGAGGAAGTCTTTATGCAGGAAAATTTTACCTGAAGAGCATTATTTAATAAATTCTTGCTGTTGTAGGCTACAGTAACACAGAGGCTATATCTCTGCTTTGGTATAGTAAATGTGCTTCTGCCTATCCAGGCTTCTATAGAGAGTTTGTCACTAGAGCCACAAAGGTGATCCATTTCATAATGGTTTGCTTCGGATAGCTAATTCTGGCAGATGCCATCACTTGCCACTGCTGATGGCATATGTTTGTCAGTCCTTCCAGCACATAGCAAAGAAACCTTTTCAATAGGAAAGCATTGTCATTTTATCCTATTCATCCCTATTTGAAACCAAACTGAATGGCATTAATTATCACTTCAGGTAGTAAATCAGTTTCTCATTCGTGAAAGGAATGCTTCATCTTGAGTCCTTTTGTTTTGTATAGCCAGAGGGCTATTACAGATGGTATTGAACTCATAAGAATCATTTTAGTGTTATTTCAGCACAAAGCAGATAATAAATGGATAACCTTGTTTTCCTAAAAAGCCATGAATAACTGTGGCTTTAAATTCAATGATTCTTCTCTGCCATACTCCCTCCAACTCTAGAAACATGTATTCAGAATCTTGCTTTAAAGTCAAGGCAAAGTGCTGATTGACTGTACTGACATAATTGTGTTAATGACAAGACATTGAGAGTACATTATTAGATATGTCGCTTATCATCACTTTTTATTTGGCTCTGATCTGCCAAGCTCAAGTTATACTTCTTATACATTGTGGTTTCAGTCAGTCGCTTAAACTACTTCAGTGTTGAAATATTATTTTTATGGGTCTTTTAGCTGTAGTTCAAGAGAAGGAATTCTTCCAGAGCATCATTAAACTGTTCAAAGTTTGTTCTCACTGACAGGCTTGAAGTTTGTCCACTTAGTAAATTATTTCTTTGATCAGTAAAATGATTAATGAAGCTACTCTTTTTTAATACATGCATCCATTTTTAATACCAAATTAATACCAATAAAGCTTTTTAATCTAATACAAAATGTATCCTCTCTTTTGTAACAACTGAGCTCCTGTAGGCACCATCTCAAGCTTTTGAAACGTCCTGTTGTCTAATAGAAGAGCATGCAATAGGAAATGAGGAAGTTTTCATGTGATGATGTGCTTGATGTGAGCATAGTTCAGTAAATAGTAAAATTTAAGCAATTCTATTGTATGGGAGGTATCAAAAAAGATTTACATCTAACTTAGTGTCATTCTTTCCTAGCTCATCCAATTGCAAGAAAAGCATTGTTAAAGGTGAGTAGCAAATGAAATATGAACAGTTAGAACTCATAAACAGGATGTGCTTATTCAGGGATAGACGCCATCTCAGGGTTGCAAATATTCTGCATTGTATGGGGATGTACTTCTGTCTAACTAGTGCTAATTGGGAGGCACAAAGCTCATTCATCCATCCTGGTAAATTCAAGACAGAGGACGTCTATTCAGTGTAGGCTCATTTTTCTTGTTGTTTGTAAACCAAAATAGCAGATGAGAAAGTCAGTTTCTGAAAAAGTTTGGATTCAGACCTGCAGTTGTTGAAATTTTAAAATAACTCTTTTATGTTTGTCAAGATCATGACATCTTCATTATAGCACAGTTATTCTTCCTTGGAAAGGGTTCACCTCCTGTGTTAGTGGTGTCAAACTTGAGATAATAAAAAGGTTGGGCAGAATTTGTCAAGGCTTATTTATATCCAGAAAGGGCAGCTGTAAAAGGAACCCATGATGACTATAACTTCCATAATGTTGCTGAAGAATCACTGAGGTGATGATCTGAATATAATTAAATAACTTGTATATTCAATGCACATATGAGCTTTCTTTTGTTGTGACTGGGAAATTCTTTCACACAAGTCTTTCCAGGAACTGGGACTCCTACAGGCTATTTCAGTTGGAATAATTAATAATAATTGTTCTTATAGCAGCCATAAATGCCTTGAAAGTGGTGTTAAATAGTTACAAAAATATCCGAAGAGCATCAGTCACTGCTTCTATAATCACAAGAGCAAAGTTTATATTTGTGATCAGACTGATAGCAGTCAAGTTCAGTTATGTCAGTGACTGAAGCAGTTATGATGCAATGTGTAAATGCATTTGGATTTACAGTCTTAGTTGCTAAGTCATTGCTTTTGACTAGCATGAAATAAAGTATTGGTAATACTGACTCAATACATATGACTATCATATGACAGTTTTATTTTCTTATTTTTATGGAACATTCTGACTGTAGAGATTCAACAAGCTTGTCAAGTTTTTCTGCACAGTGCTAGGATAATGAATCAGTCTAGTTATATTCTCATTCTGTGATAGTATTAAGAAATTACAAAATTATGCATGTCTTCTGTGTCTCTATGTGTACACACACTCACCCCCACCCCTCCAAGTGTACAGTGTGTACATATAGATATAGGTATTCATTTGCTCATTGTGTGTGCTGGGCCATACACACATACATGTGATTGTAATATTTGCTATTTTACCAAAATAGCTACCTACTGCAATGTAGAGTTTTGAAAGGCTGCTGTAATGCCTCCTTTGCTGTTGTCTGGAATAGCCATTGTCTTTTTTACTAAGTTAAAATCCTGGTTTGAACTTAGGCCTGCAAAGGGAATTATTACCTATAGTGTTGGTGCAGTCTGTTATAGAGCTAGAGGTAGGCTGCAAAGTTCTAATTTGGACTTTAAATACTGTAAATCATCAGGTGCATGGACTGTGTACAGGTTTTTGTGTGAATACTAATTTAAAGGAGGCACTGCAGCCTCCTACCATGTGGGATACCAAAGATTTGAAAGATCGGGGCTTGGGTTATCAGGTCTTAGGGGTAGTGAATGCATCTCAGGTTCTTGTATATGACGCTGACCTAACTCTGTACCTCAAATTTCAGATGTACATAAGAGTGTTATTTTAATATGTAGCCCGTTTTCAGATCACCATTTGAAATATCAAAGTCTATGTCTATATTTTGTAAACTGAAACAGGCTGTTAACAAAGTGTCAGTGGGATGAAATTGATTCTCTGAAGAGAGCTACACTGGTGGCCCTTCTGGCTTGTTTGTTTTATTTTGTGTAAGTGTAGACTTTGGTTCTGAAAACACAAGTACTAACCCCTTTGCATATGTGTAGTTCCACTGAAGTCTGTGGGGCCTCTGATAATCATTAAATTAATTCTCGTAAGTGCTTCCAGACTTAGAGACTTGGATGGGGAAAAAAGGCAGTAAGAATAGATTCTCATTTTTGACTTTCCATTAAATCATCCTGTGTGATTTCTGCTCATCCCCACGACATAATTTTGGTGGTTTTTTTTTTCTCCTCATTTAGATGTATTGCTTTTGGTTTTGTTTGTTTTTTAAGATGGAAGCTCTTTAAAGCTGGGTAGTTATTTACTTTGGGTTCAGTGTCCCTCACAAGGGAACCAATGATGTATTTTTTTCCCTTGGAAAAAAAAAAAAGAATTAATTTTTCAATTTTGGGCTAAGGGTTCATGTCAAAGATGAAATAAAAAATAATTATTTGTAAGCCATATTAAACATTGGCCATTAAAAAGGAAATTGAAACATGTCATGTCAAATATCTTGAGAGAGAAAGAAACGAAGGGAGGGAGTTGAGAGGCACATTCCTTGAAGTAACTAGAAAGAGTCTCCTGGTGAAATGGAGGCATCCTGGGGATCACTGACTTTAATTAAGTAGAAATGATCAAGGCACCGGGGTACTTCCGGGGGATTAATGACTGACTGGGAGACTTGATGGCCTCAGGCGAAGCTGTAGGCCATTAACCCCAGCCAGTCCTCCGTTTTTCAGGAAGTGCCCTGTGCCAAGGTCATTTTTCCTATTATAGCTAAGGATGGATCTTTTCTGTAGTCTCATGAGAGTCATGAAGTCCATGATTTTTGTGTTGTTTTTTCCCTCTTTTTAATATCTGACTTATGACATATGGGGATATTTTTATTAAATTGCTTGTGCTGTAGTGAGAGAATAGCTTGGTACTGTTCTGGTCCAAATTTTACGAAAATTAGTACATGAATAGCCCACATGCATATTAGCCAAATGAGTGTCAAAGGATTAATCAATACCGCAATAGCACAAGGAGGTTCAGTACCATTGGATTATTACATTTTATCCTAAGAATAACATTGCAGTCTTGAATAAAAATTTTGTTTAGTGAAAACAGTCTTGGATCATTGTGGATGACTTGTACTTTTAGCATCCTGTGGCAGAGTTTCAGAAATTGTTGTTTGTCTTTTCACTTCCCTTTCACCATTGTTTTTCACAGTCTGAGGGATTGTGAAATGTGATCAAAACTGCCCTTTTCCTGACTCATTTATTTCATCTGGTATGTTTGTACTAGTAGCATGAACTGCCATTCTTTCGCTCTCCATAGTTCTTGGATTCTTCATGCTCAATAACCACCTTGTCAAAGGCTTCCCATCATAGCGCCCTACACCGTGAGCAGGGACATAGGAAGATATTGTCAGGGCTGACAGCCATGTTTAGAAAAGCATGGGAGCATTAATGGCCTCCTCGCACCTCGCACTGAATCCCACCATGTTGATAAAAAAATACATTAGATATTACTGGACATTGTATAAACTATGGCCACTGCTGTAGGGTTCCCAGACTCCAATGCTTTAGTCGTGGTTACAGGGGAGGGGGGAGTTCAGTGCTGTGTGGGTGTGACCGGATTGTTCTGTATACCAGGCACATCACTGCTGGGGGTCATGGTTTTGTTCAGAAAGGGCCATTTCATCTTGCTCTGGCAAAGCATTGGCAGTAACTCTGCAGGCTCAGTCCCTCTGCCATCCCGCCAGTCCCCGCTCCTGTTCTCTCCACAGAGCACCTCTGGACCGCTGGTGCTGAAAGGGATAGCGGCGAAAGCCCCATCGCTCCTAGTGCTGAAGCAACAGCACCAGCCAAGAGGCTGGCAGGGCATGGTGTTCTTCACTATTTGGGGCTGGGGGCTGGGAAGTGTTCAGTATGTGTGTGAGCTCCAGCACCATATTGCCTTTGTTCCCAAACGCGTGAGGGCGGTGGGTGGGAACGGTCACAGACTGCCTTTGTCTGGGGAAACCCTGCGGGAGTGACCTGCACAGAGCAGCCACCATCTTGGTTTTGTTTGCAGTTGTGAATGGTGTTTTACCATTTTGCAGGTAAAACACCACTTTTTTGTATACTTTTGCTATTAATATTGCCATATTAATTATTTATAATTATTGTTAATATAATTATATTGAGCATGTCTTATTCCATTGCTTTGTGGTTTTAGTAAATTGTCATCTCAACCCATAGTTTCTCCTTTTTGTCCCTCCCTTATGGGAAGGTGCAGGGGAAGGGGAGTGGCTTTATTGTTTAATTTCCTGCTGGTGTAAAAACCAGTGCAATGTCATTTTACATCAGCAGATTCTTAGTGAGCTGGGGACTTTGGGGTTGTGCATCTTGGGCGATGAGCCACATAGCCATCCAGACCCTCAACCAGCCTATCTACTCACCCATTTACTGGAAAAACATCTTAGAAACAACTGCTAAAAATAGAATTGTTGATTAAAATAAACTAAAAAGCTTTTAAGCAATAGATCAAACTCTCCAGTTTTATGAGCTAAAGGTAATTAGAAGCTGTCCACTTAATAGTCTTGACACAGAATACTGTTGCAGCCATGTAGAATTTTATTGCTTATCTACAGAGGTCAGAAGCAAGGAACAGACCCTGTGTCTCATTTAAACACTTCTACTTCAGCCACTGTTCCTATTCCATCTTATCTTGAATAGCTCATGCTGAAATCAATTCATAATATTTTTCTTGTTACACTAACAGACGTTATCACTTACAAAGTGTGCCTTAACAGAAACTTGGAAAACCCTAACCAGCCTTCTGTACAATATACATTTGTCCTCAGCTCAGAAAGCAGCTTACCTGGAGAGGAGCCAGCAGGGCCATGTCAGAGGAGGCTGCCACACTGGCAGACTGACAGATGCCTACTCTTACCTGCCTGGAGCAGCCCAGCGTCTGTGTGTCTCCCTGTCCCCTGTATTTGTCTTACCTTAACAGGCACATTCTCTTTCTATGTGGCAGTGTGTTCTGATCTCTTACTCTCTTCGGCCTTTCTACATTTACTTCTATTCACAAATACTATCCTGGATGCTTCTTGCAAAAGCAAGTAAGAGTCTTTTTCTAGTGACTGCATGAAGGTACAATGTTGGCAGTCCATAAGGCCTAATAGTTTAGCTATTTAAAAAATTAATGGTGACTTCCACAGTTGGTTTCTATCCAAATCTTTCTGTTTAATTGGTTAGATAGATGCTGGACTTTGAATTATTCTATGTAAATATTGGTGGGAAAGAAAGAATTGGCCCTACTACCGTGCCTGCCGTTTTTGGCAGGTGTG
Source organism: Passer domesticus (assembly GCF_036417665.1). NCBI lineage: Eukaryota > Metazoa > Chordata > Aves > Passeriformes > Passeridae > Passer > Passer domesticus. The sequence continues at coordinate 47,657,009 of NC_087480.1, forward strand.
TATCTAAGAGTAGAGAAGGAATCCTACTGCTTTTTTTTCTGAAAGAGCAGAGGCAGCAAGTGCCTGTGCTCTTCATAAGACCCATACCCAAGACACCAAGTGAGTTTTCCTGTTCTTTGTCTGGAGAGCCCCTGAGGATGCTCATTGCATTCTTTCACCTGACTTCATATCAGATGAGTGGGATGCTTGATTTTGCAGGTTAGGGTTGTGGAAGGCACAGGCAAAGTTTTCTTAACTAGAGAAGTAATGGATAAATGGATGCTTCTGCTGCATTCAGGAGAGAGGATAGACATGTGTGTGATGAGGGGGAAAAATAGTTGGATGCAGTAACATACCAGAACAGTTATGTTTTTAAGGTATCTTTAGTCTGAGGAGACCCAAAAGCTTTTCAGCCCATTTGCTGAAATGAAACTTTTAGGACTAAAAGTTAGGTTAGTAGCACCACTATCTGCAATGTTTTTTTAGAGGAAAAGCAAAGAGTAACATCTCCAGCTGAAACTGAAGGGAGAATTTTAGGTATGCAGGATGTAATTACCAGAACTGGAATTTGGCCAGTTCACTGTGATTAATTTAACACCCGTATTCTTGTTAAAATTGCCATGGATTTTTTGATGATCAAAACTAGTTAGGAATGGGCTTTGGCTTTCTGTTTCACCTACCATACGCAAATACAAAATACCAAGAAAGTCAGATATATTATTTGATTTGTTAAA